>NW_021635723.1:0-263558 GCF_004799145.2 Neltuma alba
AACCCTAACCTAGCCCTGACCCTATCAAAGATGATGGAATGCTGTGTGCTCTTTATGTGGACTTTGAAGATTCATCTATTCATGTCACTAATGGTCAAGCATTCTTGGGCACAACGATCCATGGCATGAAAGTTTTGAAGGATCAAGCGAGGGTGACAGTGGATAGGATTCTTTGTGGTCATGGTGGTACATCAGTGTCCAATCTTACGGATGAGGTTCGACTATTAGCTTAGGCTAAAGGACATTTCACTTTATGGCTAAAGACTTTTTGCAAAAGCCATTGACAAAGAAGGCGAACAGTGAAGAAAGGCCACAAAGAGCGCATCATCAGATCCTGTACTCTTGTCTATTTCTAGTGATCTTGCGCTATGTATTCTAGTTGGAGGCTCTTCATTCCTTAGTGGCAAACATGGTGAAAGAGAGCCTTAATTGTTGTTCGCTTAGAGGTTCTCGCTCAAAAAATTATCCAAGCTATGGCAGTAGTGCAAACTCGGGTCGTTCTCTTTTGGGAGCCTAAATTAGATGTCTAAGTTAGATAATGCTATGCAGAGTAATGAAAAAGGGGTTTTTGGTGTTTTTAGCCATTAATGAAATACCAAAACTAAATGCAATTAATTCAAATCTAAGTTACTATATTTTTGGATTTTTCTAAGATAGTAGTAATGAAGTGAAGTTAATGATATTGTAATCTCTTGAATACAGTTTTGAAGCAATCATAGTTCAAAAATATTTTTTTGGGAGTAGAAATCACCAAGTTTTCTAAATGGAAACCTTAAAGAACTCTTTAAGTCTAGGATCTTAATCAATGTCACCCATTCATAAAATCCTATTAAGCTCACTTGGTGTGTGTATTAAGATTAATAATGCACTTGGTTAAATGCAAGCCCAGATCAACTCAACAATCACACATTACCATGCAAGACAGAGAGTATCAAAAGAGTTGCATAGAAACAATATGTAACCACATATATTGAAGCTCAAATTCAACAAATAACTAATCCAATACACAAAATGATCATCCAGAATTGATTACAACCATAATCAAAATAGTTCAGCTCAAATTTACAAATCCTAGACCTAGAAATTCATAAATAAAGAACTAGAACTTATAGATGAAGCTAACTCCCCTTTGAAGCTCTTGGAACTCATGCTTCTTCCACCATATTCAAGAGTTGAGAAGCTTAGCTAGTCATAACTCTTGAATCAACTCCAACTAGGTATGTTCTTCAGCCATGGCAGCAGCAGATGGAAGAAATGAAATGGGATTAGGGGTTTCTGAGGTGGAAATGAGAGAAGGAGGATGAAAGATACGAAGGGTGGTGGCTGAATAATGGTCATCTCCTCTCATCATACCCAAAATAGGGTTTCTAACCCAAAACTTACGTGCATGGGTCGGTTTCTGGGCATGGGTAGGTCAAAATTTCCCGAAATGGTCGGGTCTGAGATTGCTGCTCGAGAGGTTCGCCCGCGGCGAAACATGGCAGAGAGAACTTTCTTCACGGATGGGTTTTCGCCGCGGCGGAAGTGAGATGTGTGCGCGCGGCGAACTTAGGCAGAGGGTCCTTTCCTGCTTCTTTTGCCTTGAGTTCTTCAATTCTGGCCCAAATCTTTAGTGTCCTACAAATAAAAAAGTAACAAATTGAAGTACCAATTGTCCTAGAAGTCAATTGAATCCAATTAACAACCAATTATGACAATTTAATCATCAAAATGACACTAACTTAAAGTAAGGATCATAAATCTCAGTTAAGCACAATTTTCATTAAAAAGGACCAGAAAGGTAAACAAAATCATGGATAATGATATGAAAGAAGAGAGAACTAATATCTTGAGCTCAATCAAATTCCCCCACACTTAGACCTTTGTACTCCTGAACAAAGCGCGAGAATATTCAAAGTGACACTAGCGAAGAGAGATACTACCATGCTAAAAGATGAAAGCAGAAGATTAGTAAGAAATTCTCACAGAGTTGACATCAGTAAACAAGGATACGCTAAGAAAATGATCACAATGGAAAATTAACTTAAAAGATTGATTAAGAAAGATCCCTCTCACGGATAAGTGTTTCACTCTTAACTCACTTGTCTTTAGGGTTATTTCACTCCAAGTCTACTCAATCCAATTTCTACCATAGGCTTGTAATAATTCTACCTCTCCACCATGAGAAACAATTTTGCAAATCAAGAGGACTTTTAGGGGTCAAAATTTGGAATGGAGGTCAGTCGGAATGAATGAAATGAGAATGAAAATGAAAATGAAAATGAGTACGAACATACAAATTATAAGACAAAATTAGTCTAAAATAAAAACTGGGAGAGAAGCTACTTATTTTTAATATTTATATCTTTATCCTCCTCTTTTTTTTTTGAACATATTATCTCTTTTTCTTTTTCTACCCCTTTTTGTATATATTTTTTATTTTTCGTATGAGCAACTTCTTCTCTTTTTTTTTTCTTTTAATATATTGCATGCATGTACTCAAGATGAAGGCTCAAAAGGGTTTGCAATGGTAAAATGATTGGGTTGTGTTTGGGAAATGCGGGTATGAAACGAATGCCTCTATCATTTTACAAAAATTGATTCGCTAAGCTTCGATTAAGAATGAAAACAAGTTCTAGAAAAATATGAAATAAGCAGATTCACTCAATTCAATAACTTAAGGTCCAAAATCCTTCCAACAAGGCTCAAATCTCAATTAGTCAATCTCAAAAGTTAACAACACATAGTCATAATTTCAAAGCACATCATCAATTACTATCTGTCAAAAACATGAGAATAACTAATCTAAGTTCATCCCTCATTTAAAAGCATGAAACTTTTTCTAAAAGCACAGTGAACTCTGAACTTTCTATCCATTTTAAAAAAAATTGTAGGAGCATAAAGATTCTAAGCCGAGAAAATTCTGAAGACCAGTTGAGATTGCAAAGAATTTATTAAATTTTTTTTTTGAGGGTTTCACCGCGGCTAAAGAAGGGGGTCGCCGCGGTGAAGTATGGCCGAATGACTATTACTCGTGAAAGAGGAGACTTCGCCGCGGCGAAACATGGCAAAAAGCGAAAATTCCTGTGCAATTCACAACTCTTCAGCAACTAAACTCACAATATTCACAATTAAACCAATCTATCAGTTCAAAAACCCTCAAAATCATCTAATGCATGGATGCACGAGAAGCATTGCTAAAATCCACAATAAGACCTCCCCCACACTTAAACACAACATTGTCCTCAATTTGTGAACAATGGGAATTAGGGACAGAAAAATATGAGCAAGGAGGCGCAGAGGTGAAAATAGAACAAAGATTAAAGCAAACTAATCAGAAATCATCCAAGTGAACAAGTGTAAAAACCAATGAGGCACAAAAAGGGTAAGAAACAATAGCCTCAAAACAACACAAGAAACAAAAGAGCAAATGAAAACAACAGAAAACCACAAAAACAGAAAAAACTAAGATGATGCTCAGGATCAGCTGCTCCAGATCCTGACGGTCCTGCACCCGATGTGCCTGCTCGTCCAGACCCATATGGTGCTGTGGCTTCCTCCTCCTCAGCCGGTAAAGCGAAGTTCAAACGATCCGCGAGCAAAGCATCAAATGCGGGCAGTGAAGTTAGCGACGTTCGCGCTCATACAGTGCATCTCGGTCTTTTGCCGCTTATCTCTCGAAGGAGTGTGACGCGTATCTGGTGAACTTCCTCAACAGCTCGTCGATGTCATCGGCAAGCGTGTTAAAGGTGACGGGCTTGGGAGGTTCAGGAACATCTTGGCCTTCCCGGCTGGATCAGTGGCTGCCTGGCTGTTAGAAACAATCTCACCCAAGAGAGGGGGTGAATTGGGTGAGTTACAAAAATTCAAAAACTAAAGGCGTGCAATATTAAATAAAACCAGGGAGTCAGAGTAAGGAGAATTTTAACCGCAGAGAGGAGACACAAGATTTATACTGGTTCGGTCTAATCCACGTGACTACTTCCAGTCCCCAGAACACCTCTGAGTATTTCACTATCTTCCAAGATCGACAGGGCTCTTGGTGCCTCGGTACAGTAATTGAATCGCTCAATCACTCCCCCTTACTCCCGTAAGGGTACAACCCCTCTCAAGAGTCCACACTCTTGAGTGTCTCTCAAGTTTTTAATAAAGTAGTGAATGGCTCTCTTACAGAGTGAATTCAATGATAAACACTGATGCTCAGTAGTAAAGTGAAAAAACAGAGTATTGAATGCGTAACTAAATAATAGCAGATGGTAGCTCCGGTATTCAATTCTCTTCATTAATGCCTCTTCGCGCCTTTTATAGTTGATATCGTTAAATAGCCGTTAGACGGAAGGCTTCTAGCCGTTGTGACTTCGTTTGCGTGTTTCACTGGTTTAACAGCTCCGCCATTAATGCGTCTGAGTTTCTGACACTGTAGGTCGCAGTCTACGTAATCCCATTGAAGAGCCGTTGCACTCGTTTTCATTAATCTGCATATTTCAAACTTAGAACAAGTGAGAATTTTGTGGTGAGTGCTTTAACCTTGAATACAGAAGGAAGGCTAATTTATCATTCAAGATTTGTGACGAGATCATTTATCAGTAACAAGAACAGAGTGTCATTCCGGTTTGGTTTGATCGAAAAGATGATCGATTACTTGATGATAGATCAAGTTATCGATAAACGGAATGAAGACTTTTCGAAATAGATCACTAAAGTTATCGATCAAGTGTTGGATCATCGGCTCCAAGAATTTTCATAGAAAGAGGAAATCATTGCATGATCGAACAAGTGATCGATCATATAATTGACCGAACAGATTATCGATAATTTAGATGTTATTAAAATGAAGCTTCAGTCATTGATGATCGAACATCTTATCGATAAATATATGATAGATAATATTATCGATAAAACATGGTTATGTAAATAATAAAAGGAAGACACATGCTTTTGAAATGATCGAACAATTATCGATAAATATATGATAGATAATATTATCGATAAAACATGGTTATGTAAATAATCAAAGAGGACACGGGCTATTTGAAATGATCGAACATCTTATCGATCATTAACTATTCGAACAAGTGATCGATAATAGTGAAGAAAGAATTTTAATCCTGTAAGGTAAAGGAAATGATTATCGATCACGTTTTGTGAAAAACATGAATTCGGGAATTTAAATGATCGAACATTTTATCGAAAAACCAGTGATCGATAACTTGATCGAAAAATAGTTCACCATAACTTAATGCAATATGTCAATTTTCAGACTCTTTATCGATCACGTTATGTGAAAACTTATTTAAGCAAACAAGTCAAATTATCGATAATGTTATCGATAATTTAGCTGTAGCAAAACTGAGTAGGAGTAAAAAGGACATTGATTATCGATCATGTGATCGATAATTTTGTGATCAATAAAATTATCGATCTATCAGTGAATTTGATCTCCTGCATTTAACGAGTTAGAGCATAAAGTTCGAACACGTAATCGATAAACAAATGATCGAAAACATGATCGATAAACTTGTAACAGAACTAATGTGCAGAGTGTTACCTTTTATCGAAGTCGTTATTGATGACTGATTTATCGATAACTTGATCGATAAATACACTTCAGATTTGGGTCTCTTATCAGTAACTCGATTGTTTACCTGATATTATCGATCAGCTTATCGATAATTTCCCATACCCTTATGTGATATTTATACTAGCGATTATCGATCACTTAATCGATAAAATATTCATCGAATAGTTCTTCGATCAAAAAAGACTACCATAGACCCGATTTATACTTGATCATTTATCTGAAACCTTAGCGATAACTAATTGCTCGATCACGTTATCGATCAAAATACTTAACCCTGAAATTCTGACTTTGTTATCATCAAAACTATAATCCTAACATTCTCCCCCTTTTTGATGATGACAAAACACAGGTTAAGAGTCATTTATCAGAGAGAACATCAAACAGTTTCATATTCTTAAAAAGCATAAAAAGGCAGATAAATATCAAGAACATATTATCGATAAAAGCACTATCCAGATACACAAAAGAAAATCACAAAAGAGATAATATAACGTCATGACATGGAACCAAAAAAACCATAAAAAGCAACTCATAAAGCCATATAATCTACGAAGTATCATCAGTTTTCTTCTCCCCCTTTTTGTCAGCATCAGAAGGGGTAGGAGCCGAGGGAATGGTCAGGGAAATAGGGAGAGGAGGAGGGGAAGAGGGGAAAGAAGTGGAGAAATGGAAAATGAAAGGAGGGAACAGGGTGAGGTACAGTGATAAGAGCAAGAGTAGTAGGGACAGAAGTAGAAGTAGATGGAACAGAAGGAGAAGTGGTGGAAATAGGAGAAGTAGGTAAAGGAGAGGAAGGAGGTGCAGGCTCAGGGTGTGGTGGAGAGGGAGGATGGAAGAGGAGATCCTCATAGCTGAAGCTTGTGCTAGGTGGAGTGAAGTGCTGGCAGAGAGAGGTAACTAAGCCTTTAAGCTCTTGGAGTTCCTTGTCCACTGAATTAAACCTCTCAGTGACTTCTTTTCCAAAACCACCATGGCTTGTTGGTGAAGATCCAGAATCTTAGAAATGCCATCAAACTTCCGGTCAGAAACTTCCCCATAGTCTCTGGCAGTAGTGTAGACTCTGGTCTCAAATGCACGAAGCTCAGCCTGAAACATTTCCCTGAGGGACCTCTCCATAAAAGATGGACCAGGGGTATGAGATGGAGCAGCAGTGGATTCGGCTTCATCCTGGGTCCGAGAGGCACTAGCAACTGGTTGCTTTCCCTTATCCTTCTGAGATACTTTCTGTGATGGTGTAAAGGGAACAGAGATCCTCATTTTGTGGAGCTGAGTGAGGCCAAAACTAGGAACCTTGGTCTTGAGTTCCCCAGGCTCAAATGGAGCAATGTTATGTGCCTGAAGGAAATAAGTGGCCAACTGAGGATAGGGGATTGGGGTTGATCTGGACTTATTAAGAACAAAGTCCTTCATCTCGGTAAATAAGATCCCCAATATTAATCTTTTCCCCACTAATAATCCGGGCTAGTAGAAGATAATCATCCTGAGTGAGATGTGAGAAGCTACCGGATTTGTTTACCATGCATCTAGAATAGATGTAATGGATGATCCTATAGAAGTCACACATCTGCTTAGGTGGGAAATTCAGCTCACCGGGATAATCACTGTTCTGCATTAAGATTCTGTAAGCCTTTACCTCATTCATGTCACCACCTCGCACAAAATCTTGAGTTCCTAGCAACTCATTTATTTTGGCACTGGTTATTTCAAAAGCTCTGCCTCTCAGTGTAACTTTCAGACAATTTTCTATGAGATTGTCTTTATCATCATATTTTTCTACTGATTCCATATTACAGTAGAATTTTAACCACTTCGGGACAGTATTCACCACCAATAATTAACCAATTTGAATAATGCTGCAGTGGGTCACTTAAATCAAGCTCAATCTGTTTATTTTTCCTCAGACCCTCTAAATCAACAGATACCACAGGACAGAATTTTCTATTGGCAAAATCGGCCTTATACTTTGTTATATTAACCTCAATATCGAGATTGCCAGATAATAACTCAGAAAATTCAGTGGGTATACCTTCAGAAGGAATTTGCCGAGAGCGACTCCTTCACTTGCCCTCTGTTTCTTCTTTCTCGGTTGCTTGGGGACAGAGATATTCAAGGCTGATTCCACAGCTTTCTGAACTGAGACTCCATCATCCGACTCGGTCTCCGATTCCTCAGTTACAATCGGTAGCTTTGATTTGGACCGGGGAGACTTTCTGAGAGAGGCGGTTGTTCTTCGGTCCGACTTTCCCGGATTTTCAGAGTAGTTCTCTTCTTCGTTGATTCCTCTCTCACCTTCGGTCTGTATCGCTTTCGAGTACCCGAAGCGGTGGTGTCACTCGATTGAGGCTGTTTCTCCGGTGCTTCTCCCTTTTCCACATTCGGTTGCTTCACCCGAGCCATTTCGGAGGTGCTGAGCGAGTTTTTGACAGATTAAACGGTGAGTTTGAAGTGGGTGAAGGTTGGGAAAGTGGTAGAGAAGAGATTCGATCGGTGTAACGGTGGAAGAATTTAAGATAGGAGTGATTTTCGACCGTTGCGAAGAACAGGGGACGGGAAATGTTCGAGCTAGGGTTCGGAAAACTGACGGATGAAATTCAGTACAGTACCGTTATAGTTCTTGAAATTATCGATTAAGTTATCGATCAACACTTGATCGATCACGTGTTCGATAATTATGAAGAAGACACTTGAACAAAGATCAGTTTTATCGATTAAGTTATCGATCAAGCATTTATCGAACATATTATCGATAAAGTAAGTAAAAAGAAATGCGTACCTGATGTAATTTATCGAATATTTGTTCGATAATTAAGCTTATCGGTCAGCTTATCGATCAATGCTTACCAAATTTGACAGACGAGTCTCGGAACCTTGAGGCTCTTGATCGATGTTCTGATCGATATTTATTTTATCGATCACGTTATCGATAATTGTAGTGTTGGAGCAATTCCCTTTCTTTACAAAGTGAATTTATCGATCAGTTGTTCGATAAATTATCTCCCACTTGCCTTCATGATTATCGATCAATTGATCGATAATCTCATACTCTGTTTACCTCTGTTTTTCTTCATCGAAACAGAGCTTCCTGCAAAACAAATTTCTACATACTCCGATGCTTAAGTTAGTTATCTTATCATCAAAACAATAAATTTAAACATTAATCTTAAGAGATAGTATGAAATTTCTTACAATTCATTGGGATTTACCATTCCCAATTCTCCTCTGAAATAGCTGAACTTCTGTTGGTCTAGTGGTTTTGTGAAGATGTCGGCTATCTGATATTCAGTGGGGATGAATTCAACTTTTACATCTTTCTTTTGAACATGATCACGAATAAAGTGATGTCGAACATCAATGTGTTTGGTTCGAGCATGATGAACTGGATTCTTGGACAGACTTATCGTGCTCGTATTATCACATAAGATTGGAATCTCACGTATATTGATTCCTAGATCTTGTATTTGTTGTTTTAGCCATAAGATCTGAGCACAACAGCAGGCAGTGGCTACATATTCTGATTCAGTAGAGGAGATTGCCACGGTGTTTTGCTTTTTGCTTGACCATGAGACAAGACATCCTCCGAAGAATTGGCATTGTCCACTGGTGCTTTTCCTGTCTGTTTTATATCCACCGTGATCAGCGTCAGAATATCCCATTAAATATTCGGTTCCTCCTTTTGGATACCAGATTCCTAATTTTGAGTTTTAGTGATATGTATTTTTAGTTCATGTATTCTGGAGCGACGCTCGCTCATGCGACCTTTGGAGCTGACTGATATCTCGCACACATTCCAACACTGAACTGAATATCTGGTCTACTTGCAGTAAGGTATAGTAAGGAACCGATCATCCCTCTATATCTTGTTAGATTTATGTCTTTCCCGTCTTCGTCTATATCAAGCGAACAGGTTGAGCTCATTGGAGTCTTTACACTTTTAGCATTCTCCATTCCGAATTTCTTCAGCAATTCCTTTACATATTTCGTCTGGGAGATAAATATACCGTTCTTCTTTTGTTTGATTTGTAATCCCAGAAAGAAATTTAATTCTCCCATCATGGACATCTCGAATTCTCCCTGCATAAGCTTAGCAAATTCTTGACAGAGATCTTCGTTAGTAGCACCGAAAATAATATCATCTACATATATTTGAACAATCAAAAGATCTTTTCTATTTCTTTTAATGAAAAGTGTGGCATCCACTTTACCTCTTTCAAAACCTTTTTCTATAAGAAAGTGGCTAAGTCGTTCATACCAGGCTCTGGGCGCTTGTTTCAAACCATACAAAGCCTTTTTAAGTTTGTAAACATGATTTGGAAAATTTGGATTTTCAAAACCGGGAGGTTGTTCGATAAACACCTCTTCAGATATATAACCGTTTAGAAATGCACTTTTAACATCCATTTGAAATAGTTTGAAATCTTTGATGCAAGCAAAAGCCAAAAGAACTCGTATGGCTTCCAATCTAGCTACCGGAGCATACGTTTCTTCATAATCGATTCCCTCTTCTTGATTATAGCCTTTTGCTACTAATCGGGCTTTGTTTCTGACGATCTGAGCTGATTCATCGAGCTTGTTTTTGAATACCCATTTGGTGCCAATGACCGGATGGTCTTCTGGTCTGGGTACCAATTCCCAAACTTGATTTCTCTCAAATTGATTAAGTTCTTCCTGCATCGCAACTATCCAGAATTCATCTGATAGTGCTTCGTCAATATTAGAGGGCTCAATGTGAGATATGAAAGCAGAGAAAAGAACTTCATTGACAATTTGTCTCCGGGTTTTGACCCCTTCATTGACTTTACCGATGACTTGATCCAGAGGATGATCTCGGTTGTGTCTCCATGCCTTTGGCTGCTCTAGATTTTCTTGTAAAGAGGGATCGTTTAAAACATCTCTGTTTTCTGAAACGGTTTCTGAAGATAATTTGTTCCAGTTTTTATTCAAATCCAGTTTTTGAAAATTTTGAACGATTTCAGCATCATCATCTACAGGTTTCGAAATTGTTTCAGTTTCAGCAAACACCACATGAATTGATTCTTCTATTGTAAAGGTTCGTTTATTAAAAATTCTATATGCTTTACTACGATTAGAATAGCCAAGAAACAAACCCTCGTCAGCTTTAGGATCGAATTTACCCAGGTTTTCCTTGTTGTTGTTGTGGATATAGCATCTGCTTCCAAAGATCTTTAGGTGTGACAGATTGGGTTTTCTTCCCTTGTACAACTCATATGGAGTCTTCCCGAGCAATGTTCTGATGTAGGCTCTATTTGAAATATAGCAAGCTGTGCTCATTGCTTCTGCCCAGAATACTTGTGAGACCCCTTTCTCATTTAGCATTGCTCTAGCCATCTCCGTGAGTACTCTATTTTTTCGTTCAACTACTCCGTTTTGTTGAGGAGTCCTTGGTGCAGAAAAGTTGTGGTCAATTCCATGTTCCTCACAATAGTCTGCAAATTCGTTGTTTTCAAATTCTCCTCCGTGATCTGACCTGATAGACACAATAGATACACCTTTCTCATTTTGGACCTTTTTGGCAAAAACAATGAAAGCATTAAAAGTTTCATCTTTAGAGGAAAGGAACAAAGTCCAGGTAAACCTTGAATAGTCATCAACTATTACAAGAGTATAAAGATTTCCCCCGAAGCTTTTTACTCTAGATGGACCGACCAAGTCCATGTGAATCATTTGGAGAGGTCTTTCAGTTGAAACTATCTTCTTTGATTTAAATGAAGATTTTGTTTGTTTACCTTTTTGACAAGCATCACAAACATCATCGCGTTCATACTGGATTTTTGGTAAACCAACAACTAGATCCCTTTTTATTAATCTTGAAAGTTGATTCATGTTGACATGTGCAAGACGTTTGTGCCAAATCCAACTTTCCTCCTTTTTACTAATAAAACAGTTTTCAGAATTTTTAGAATCAAATTGAAGTGTATAACAGTTACCGTCCCTCGGAGCTCTCAGCTTCGTATTCAATTCTTCTTTCTTCAAGGGTAGGTCATCTTTGCTTATGATTAAACACTCTTCAGAATCAAAGATTACCCAGTTGTTTTTGTCCGCACTCTGACTGACGCTGAGGAGATTATGACACAGACCTTCCACGTAGTACACGTCCTCGACCTTCAGGCCTATACTACTTCCGATTTCTCCGATTCCAGCAATTTTTCCCGATTGGTTTCCTCCGAAGCTTACTTTTCCTCCATCTTTTGGTTTAAGTGATGTAAACTTCTCAGTGTCACCTGTCATGTGTCTGGAACATCCGCTGTCTATATACCATTTATTTGTTCTGGA
This sequence comes from Neltuma alba, assembly GCF_004799145.2. NCBI lineage: Eukaryota > Viridiplantae > Streptophyta > Magnoliopsida > Fabales > Fabaceae > Neltuma > Neltuma alba. The sequence continues at coordinate 11,852 of NW_021635723.1, forward strand.
TGCCTTGAGACATACCTGCAAAAATTACAATCATGTTTTAGGTACCCATACCTTCTTGGGTCCTTTTTGGTTAGTATGAGTTATTTTGGTGCATAAGTACCTTTGGGCACCCATTTTAATGTTCCGTAGTCTCCTTTCTTCTTATAGTAACAAGAAGAAGTTGAATGGCCTTTACGGTTGCAATGAGAACAAAGTGCAAAAGGATTTGAGGAATGCACAGAATTTCTAAAATATGTAAGATATGATCTACCACTACTCTTTTTCTTTCCTTTCGACTTATCTTGGGTTGGATCGTATCCTATACCAGTCTTGTCCATAGAGCATCGTTGAGCTCCTAGAATCACCTTAAGCATTTCGCTTCCTTTAGTGAATTTTTCTAAGGTTCTGGTTAGATCTTCAATCTTTCTTTCATTCTTTTCACAACTTTTGCAAGTCAAGGTCGAGTCAGTATTGACTTCAACCTTTGATTGTTGTTCTTCTAAAAACTTTATCCTTCTCTTAGAATTAACTAGCTCTTTTGCAATTCTTACTAATTCTAAGTGTAAAGCATTGTATTCGGACTGCAATTCATCATAAGATGGTTCTGAAATTATTACCTCGTCTGTTTCTGAGTCCTCGTTTTCTTGGGCCACTAGACAGATATTAGCTGTCTCTTCATCGTCACTTTCTTCTTCTTCATCGGAGGAGCTGTCTCCCCAGATTGATGTGACGAAGGCTTTCTTCTTTCTGAATCTTTCTTTCTTCTTTTCTTTATCCTTTGCTCTGGAGAGTTGGGGACATTCCGCCTTGATATGTCCTGGCTTCTTACATTCGAAGCAAATGATTGGATCCTTTGATTCGTTCGGATATGAAGAAATTTTGCGTTTCGGCTGAAACTTCTTTCCGGTTCTGTTTTTGTAGAATTTTTTGAACCTCTTGACTATAAGGCCCATTTCATCATCATCAAGATCATCTTCATCTTCTTCCTCGCTCACTTGAGTTTTAAGAGCGATGCCTTTCCGGTTTTCTCGTTCATCTCCTTTTTGTATTTTTGCTTGCTCTCATACTCAGCAAGACTCCCGAATAGTGCTGCAACCGAACCAATGGATTCTCCTTTGGTTTCTTCAATAGCTGTTACTTTCGGTTCCCATTCTTTTGTGAGACCGCTCAGAATTTTTCTCACTTGATCTTCTTGACTATATTTCTTCCCAAGTGCAGTGAGGTGATTTATGAGATGTGAGAATCTGACTTCCATATCTCGGATACTCTCTCCTTCCTTCATTCTGAATAACTCGAATTCGGTAGTGAGAGTATTGATTCGACTCTGTTTTACACCGGTGGTTCCTTCATGAGCTATCTCCAGAGCCTCCCACATTTCCTTCGCGGTTTCCAGGCTTGAGACTCTGAAGTATTCCCTCTGACTAAGCGCACACGTGAGTATGTTGATCGCTTTGTCATTTAGAGTCACCAACTTCTTATCTTCCTCGTTGAACTCCGTGGAACTCTTGGGTACTTGCTGGCCGTCTATTGTGTTCATCGGGACATAGTTGCCGTGTTCTATTACGTCCCACAACCCATACTCTGTGGCCTTAATGAAGATTTTCATCCTCATTTTCCAGAACGTATAATTTTCTCCACTGAAGCCTGGCGGTTTAGATGTTGAACATCCTTCCGGTAACACGCTATCTCCGAATCCTGCCATTTGATCTCTCTTCGGACTGTTAAATCCTTAGTGAAGAGACCTGCTCTGATACCAAATGTTAGAAACAATCTCACCCAAGAGGGGGGTGAATTGGGTGAGTTACAAAAATTTAAAAACTAAAGGCGTGCAAATATTAAATAAAACCAGGGAGTCAGAGTAAGGAGAATTTTAACCGCAGAGAGGAGACACAAGATTTATACTGGTTCGGTCTAATCCACGTGACCTACTTCCAGTCCCCAGAACACCTCTGAGTATTTCACTATCTTCCAAGATCGACAGGGCTCTTGGTGCCTCGGTACAGTAATTGAATCGCTCAATCACTCCCCCTTACTCCCGTAAGGGTACAACCCCTCTCAAGAGTCCACACTCTTGAGTGTCTCTCAAGTTTTTAATAAAAGTAGTGAATGGCTCTCTTACAGAGTGAATTCAATGATAAACACTGATGCTCAGTAGTAAAGTGAAAAACAGAGTATTGAATGCGTAACTAAATAATAGCAGATGGTAGCTCCGGTATTCAATTCTCTTCATTAATGCCTCTTCGCGCCTTTTATAGTTGATATCGTTAAATAGCCGTTAGACGGAGGCTTCTAGCCGTTGTGACTTCGTTTGCGTGTTTCACTGGTTTTAACAGCTCCGCCATTAATGCGTCTGAGTTTCTGACACTGTAGGTCGCAGTCTACGTAATCCCATTGAAGAGCCGTTGCACTCGTTTTCATTAATCTGCATATTTCAAACTTAGAACAAGTGAGAATTTTGTGGTGAGTGCTTTAACCTTGAATACAGAAGGAAGGCTAATTTATCATTCAAGATTTGTGACGAGATCATTTATCAGTAACAAGAACAGAGTGTCATTCCGGTTTGGTTTGATCGAAAAGATGATCGATTACTTGATGATAGATCAAGTTATCGATAAACGGAATGAAGACTTTTCGAAATAGATCACTAAAGTTATCGATCAAGTGTTGGATCATCGGCTCCAAGAATTTTCATAGAAAGAGGAAATCATTGCATGATCGAACAAGTGATCGATCATATAATTGACCGAACAGATTATCGATAATTTAGATGTTATTAAAATGAAGCTTCAGTCATTGATGATCGAACATCTTATCGATAAATATATGATAGATAATATTATCGATAAAACATGGTTATGTAAATAATAAAGGAAGACACATGCTATTTGAAATGATCGAACATCTTATCGATAAATATGATAGATAATATTATCGATAAAACATGGTTATGTAAATAATCAAAGAAGGACACGGGCTATTTGAAATGATCGAACATCTTATCGATCATTAACTATTCGAACAAGTGATCGATAATAGTGAAGAAAGAATTTTAATCCTGTAAGGTAAAGGAAATGATTATCGATCACGTTTTGTGAAAAACATGAATTCCGGGAATTTAAATGATCGAACATTTTATCGAAAAACCAGTGATCGATAACTTGATCGAAAAAATAGTTCACCATAACTTAATGCAAATATGTCAATTTTCAGACTCTTTATCGATCACGTTATGTGAAAACTTATTTAAGCAAACAAGTCAAAATTATCGATAATGTTATCGATAATTTAGCTGTAGCAAAACTGAGTAGGAGTAAAAAGGACATTGATTATCGATCATGTGATCGATAATTTTGTGATCAATAAAATTATCGATCTATCAGTGAATTTGATCTCCTGCATTTAACGAGTTAGAGCATAAAGTTCGAACACGTAATCGATAAACAAATGATCGAAAACATGATCGATAAACTTGTAACAGAACTAATGTGCAGAGTGTTACCTTTTATCGAAGTCGTTATTGATGACTGATTTATCGATAACTTGATCGATAAATACACTTCAGATTTGGGTCTCTTATCAGTAACTCGATTGTTTACCTGATATTATCGATCAGCTTATCGATAATTTCCATACCCTTATGTGATATTTATACTAGCGATTATCGATCACTTAATCGATAAAATATTCATCGAATAGTTCTTCGATCAAAAAGACTACCATAGACCCGATTTATACTTGATCATTTATCTGAAACCTTAGCGATAACTAATTGCTCGATCACGTTATCGATCAAAATACTTAACCCTGAAATTCTGACTTTGTTATCATCAAAACTATAATCCTAACACTGGCCTGCACTAATATCGTAAACGGGGTGGACAGGTGGGTGGGGTGCAATGGTGGGCTGTTTAAGACGCTCAAACCGGAATAAAGATGCAGGTTCGAAGTAGCTGTCATCATTAAATGAAGGAACTCCGCTCTTGCGAAAAAGGTCAGAGACAAGATGGGGAAAGATGATGCTATTGGTGACTTTTTTGGTATTGACGGAATCGTAGAGGGCAGATTGTATGATTTCAGCTACATCGAAAGATTTTCCATTCATGAGGAGAAAAACAATAAGAGCTTGGTGTTTGGGGAGGTTCTGGAGGTGGGAAGTGGGTAGGATGTTATTGCAGACTAGGTGTAGCCACGGCTTTGCCTCAGGCCGAAAATCAGAACGTTTTAAGTACAGTTCAGCAGTGCGAGGACGATGCCAAGTGGCACCATCCCGGCATAGGGTCTGGATAATCTCATCATAAGGATAATTATCGCGATAATGAGAGTACTGAGAATGACGGACTACAGGAAGCTGGTAGTGGTCTCTTATGTTATAAACAGTGAAAGTGTATTTCACATGCTTGCCACGGAAGGGAATGGATAGCATGCCATGAAGGCGGGCGTAGGTGTAGAAATGGCGGACAAAGACATCATTACCATTAGCTCGTGGGTGAGCCAATTCAAGCATTTAGGATTCCTGGAGTCTTTGGACAAAGGGATGGTCGGATGGTTCAAGGGGAAAGGGTCTCTCCCTAAGGAGGGGGCGCTTGTCCACTACCTTATAGATGTCATCATAGGTTATGGGTCCCTCAGAGTCAGACTCAGACTCAGACACGGGTAAAGGTTCAGGGTTTTTGGTGCGAGGCATTTTCCTGAAGCAACAAACAGTAAGAACACTAAACACAACAAAAACACCTACAACCTAAACAACCCAGAAAAGACTAAATTACAACCTAAACAGTAGCAAATGGTTAGTTAATGATTCATAGGTTTTCAGAGGACTAAAATTTTCAAAATTAAGCAAAGAGATTAATTAAAAACACAATGCACTATGAATCATTAGATAACCTACAGGCTACGTAACTACAAACTAACCACAAACTAACCCACCCTAACAGCACAAAACCAGAACAAATAAACTAAAAAAAACCACTAAACTACACTAAACTAAAGGAAAGAACAAGAGAAAAGAAAGAACATACCAAGAAGGGAGAGAGGCGACCGCACGCGCGGCTGGAGCAGAGGAAAAGTAAAAGAAGGGAGAGGAGAAGAGATGGGGGGCGACGGGTCAGAGGGAGATAGAAAGGGAGGGGCCGACTGGTTTAAAAGGGAAGAGAGAAAGGTGGAACGGTTTCCAAAAGGGAGAAGGCGCAGAGGGGGCGATAGGAGGGAGAGGCCGAGCGATTAAGATTAAGAGAGGGGCCGAAGGTTCAAGGGGGGCGACGGTTTTGAAAAAAATAAAGGGGAATGAATGGGGTTTAATGGAGTAGGGGTGTGAAAAGACCAAAAGGGGCTCAGGGGAAGGGGAGTGGGTGACTCAGATAGGGGGCAAAATGGGAAAAACAGGCAGAAAATCAGCAAAAGTCGAAACGCTTCACCGCAGAAACGGCACGTTCGCCGTGGCGAACTATGCCTGAGAAGAAAAGCAACGGGAAGAAGGACGTTTTGCCGCAGCCAAACATAAGTTCGCCGCGGCAAAACAATCCCGAGAGCAACATACGCAGACTGGTGACTTTCGCCGCGGCGAAACATCACCGAAAGAAACAAACAAGAAAATGAACCACTTCGCCGCAGCGAAACAGGGGTTTGCCGCGGCGAAAGGTCACAGAACGCACAGAACGAAACATAAAACACAGATAAACACTACAACCAACAACAGACAAGGCTGGATATTTCAAAAACTTTAAAATGCCTCAAAAGAGATCAAGAGGTGTTCAACAAATCCATGAATAGGCAGTATACCACAGATAAAATTCCTCAATCAAATTGAATCATATAATTCATTTAAAGCACCAACATCAGGCATGAAACAAGATAGGACAGAGATCAAAACTTCCAGGGAGTCTTATTGAATTTAGCTATAACTACGCTACTTTCCTACTAAAAAGGGTTTCTCCCCCACACTCATTCAACATACAATGCACAAAACATAACAAGATTAATAATTAAGCAAAAGTATGTAAATGAGTGAAGGAAAGAAACTACCAGGGAGCTAAGGGGGTTTCTGGTTCTCATGGTAGAGCTTCAACTGATGGCCATTAACTTTAAAGTTTGCTCCATTTTCCTCATTGAGAAGCTCTACCATTCCAAAATTATGCACCTTTTTGACTGTGTAAGGCCCATCCCAACGGGTGTTGAACTTTCCTTGCTTAAATGTGAATCTGGCCTTAAACATCAGCACCTTGTCTCCCACCTTGAAGTTCTTCCGTAGGAGACCCTTATCATGCACCAATTTTGTCTTCTCCTTGTAAAGTCTAGCGCTCTCATAAGCCTCCAATCTAAGCTCCTCAAGCTCTTGCAGCTGCAACTTCCTCTCCACCCCAGAAGATTGCAAATCCATGTTGCATTGTTTGACTGCCCAATATGCCTTATGCTCCAACTCTATTGGTAGATGGCATGCCTTGCCAAAGACTAAACGATAAGGAGACATTCCAATTGGCGACTTATAGGCAGTTCTGTAGGCCCACAATGCTTCCTCTAATCTTAGGCTCCAATCTTTCTTGGATGGTTTGACTATCTTCTCCAAGATTTGTTTCACTTCTCGATTGGACACTTCAGCTTGGCCATTGGTTTGGGGGTGATATGCAGTGGAGACTTTGTGGGTGACACCAAATTTAGAAAACAAGTTATCTACCACCTTATTACAAAAATGGGTACCTCTATCACTAACCACAGCCCTTGAAATCCCAAACCTACAGAAAATGTTGGACTTAAGAAACTTAGAAACCGCTTGGGCATCATCTTTTCTAGTAGGTACAGCCTCTATCCATTTGGAAACATAATCAACAGCTAGAAGAATGTATATAAAACCAAAGGACGGAGGAAAGGGACCCATGAAATCAATCCCCCAAACATCAAAAATTTCGCAAAACAGTAAAGGTTGTTGAGGCATTTCATGTCTTTTACCTAACCCCCCAAAACGTTGGCATTTGTCACAGGACCGACAAAAATCATAAGAATCTTTAAAAAGGGTTGGCCAGTAAAAACCAGAATCTAGAATTTTCCTAGATGTTCTCCTTGCACTGAAATGACCACCACAAACCATTGAATGGCAAGCTGTAATGACAGACTCAAACTCTTCACTAGGCACACACTTTCTTATAACTTGGTCACTACATATCCGCCATAAGTGAGGGGCATCCCAGATGTAGTGTCGATTCGCTTTGAAGTTTTTGTGCCTGAAATTTAGACATGAAAGGAGGGGTGAGTCCAGTTATAAGATAATTAACAATATGTGCATACCAAGGCTCTTTAACAGCTAGAGCACATAATACTGAATCAGGAAAGGAATCACAGGTGAGTTCAGAAGAGTCTACTCCCCGTGTATCATCAGGTAGCCTACTTAAGTGATCGGCTACATGGTTCTCAACCCCGGCTCTATCCTTGATTTCAATGTCAAATTCCTGAAGAAGTAATGTCCACCTAATCAATCTTGGCTTCGATTGTGGTTTCTTAAGAAGATAACGAACAGCTGCATGATCAGTAAAAACAGTCACATGAGAATTTAACAAGTAAGGTCTAAACTTCTCTAAAGGCGAAAACAACTGCAAATAGCTCTTTTTCTGTTGTGGTATAATTGACTTGAGCTGCATCCAGTGTTTTCGAAGCATAGGCAATGACTCTTGAGAGCTTCTCCTCCCTCTGGCCTAACATAGCTCTTACAGCAAAATTAGAAGCGTCACATGAAATTTCAAAGGGCATGGTCCAGTTGGGTGCAACAAGAATAGGAGGAGAAATGAGTTTAGATTTCAAATCACCAAAGGCAACTTTACAAGAATCATCGAAATCAAATTTCACATCTTTTTGTAAAAGCTTGGAGAGAGGTAAAGCAATCTTGCTGAAATCTTTTATAAACCGCCTATAGAATCCCGCATGACCCAAAAATGATCTAATATCTTTAACACAGGCAGGATAAGGCAAAGAAGATATAACCTCAATCTTAGCTTTATCAACTTCAATTCCCTTTTTAGAAATCAAATGTCCTAGAACTATCCCCTCATTGACCATAAAATGACACTTTTCAAAGTTTAAAATCAAATTCTTTTCAATGCATCTTTTCAAAACCTTTTCAAGACTAGCAAGACAGTCATCAAAAGAACCACCATAAACAGTAAAATCATCCATAAAGACTTCCATACATTCCTCTAAAAATTCACAGAATATAGCCATCATGCAACGTTGGAAAGTCCCAGGAGCATTACATAACCCAAAAGGCATCCTACGATAGGCGAAGGTACCAAAGGGGCATGTGAAAGTGGTTTTATCTTGGTCCTCTGGTGCAATAGGTACTTGAAAGTACCCAGAGAAACCATCTAGAAAACAGTAATGAGATTTGCCTGCAAGTCTCTCAAGCATCTGGTCTATGAAAGGGAGAGGGAAATGATCTTTACGTGTGGCATCATTAAGTTTTCTATAATCTATGCACACACGCCAGGAATTCTGCACTCTTGTAGGAATAAGCTCATCCCTATCATTTCTAACAACAGTAACCCCACTCTTTTTAGGCACTACATGTATTGGACTAACCCACTCACTGTCAGATATGGGATAGATGATCCTAGCACTTAGAAGTTTGGTAATTTCCTTCTTAACCACATCAAGAATCAGGGGGTTTAGCCTTCTCTGGGGTTGTCTCACTGATTTTGAACGTTCACTAAGCAAGATTCTATGTGTGCAAATGGCTGGACTAATTCCAGGAATGTCCGCTAAAGTCCACCCAATAGCCCTCTTATGCTCTCTCAAAATAGTAAGGAGTCTTTCTTCCTCAACCTTAGACAGGGAGTTAGCTATAATGACCGGTAATCGCTCATCAGACTCTAGAAAAGCATATTTCACAGTAGGGGGTAGAGGTTTCAACTCAAGAGTAGGTGGTTGCACAATAAATGGAATCAAATTATGGAGTTCAAGAGAGAAAAGATTACTCCCCTTTCCTTCAATCAGTGAGAGTTCCTCAACCTTGCAGATAGCTTCCTCTCCAAGCGTTGAACCAACTTCTAGTTGATCTACAGCAACTGCCTTAGAGGGAATCTCCTCCATGACTTCTTCCTCCATATCTGAAATAGCAACAGAAAACCTTTCCCCAAGGGAATTATCGCTGACAATAGAGGGATCAAAGTCTAATTTGGAGTCAAGGGAGGAAACAAAAAATGCATGTGGGAGGGAAAGCATACAATTAAACACAATGCAATCAAGGCATGTATCTTTATCACCACATGAGCAAGAAGAAGGTGTAGAGTAAAGGGATGAGAAAGAAGAAATAGTGTCATCCTCATCATCAGAATTAACTGAATAAAGTTCAGAACTAGAGGGATCATCTAGCAATTCAAACTCAGAACAGACATCATCAACAGCAACATCAATCATATTTACACCCAAGAGAGAATAGTCTTCATAAGGATGCCTCATTGCTTCATACATGTTAAAACAAACCTTATGATCTCCTACTTCCATAGTGATGGTACCTTCTTTCATGCTAATCATAGTGTTAGCAGTCCTCAAGAAAGGTCTACCAAGAATCAGTGTGGTGTCATGGACAAGCTCAGAGGACATGTCAAGTACATAAAAGTCAGCAGGAAAGACCAAATCCTTAACCTGAACCAAAATATCCTCTATGATGCCTTCCGGATACCTAATACTCCTATCAGCCAACTGGAGTACTACAGTGGTAGACTTAAGCGTCTTGACTCCTAATGAAGTGTATACAGACTTAGGCATCACATTAATAGCTGCTCCTAGATCTAGTAAGGCTCCCCTTATAGAAACTTTTCCTATTGTGCAAGGGATGGTGAAGGATCCAGGGTCTTGGCATTTCACAGGGATTTGAAGTTTAAACAGGGCAGACACATTGGAGCTCACTTGGACTCTTTCATTTGGTCTAAACTTTATCTTATGGGTACACAGGTCTTTAAGGTATTTAGCATAAGCAGGAACTCTCTTAACAAGATCAAGCAAAGGAATATTAACTTCCACTCTACTAAACAAATCAATAACATCTTTTTCATACTTAGTTTCAGTCTTTCTTTTGCTTATCAAGTATGAATTAGGAAAAAGAAGGTCTTTGAGATTTACCCCTTTATCATTCAGTTTACCGGCTCCATGCTTAGATGACCCATCATGCTCCTTTGATGCTGCTTCCTCATAATTGCTCTCAGATCTTGCTCCTTTGCTACTTAGAAGAGTTGACTTCTTTTCAGCTAGCAATTCTCTCTCTTTTGCACTCTCAGAATTCTTAACTCTTGAATGTGTAAGAAGAGGCTTATCATCCTCAATCTCCTCATCAACTGATTCCTCTTCCTCTTCACTGAATCTTACTTGCCTCCCACTTCGCAGCGTGATTGCATTCAAACCCTTTGGGTTTATGACAGTATTGGAAGGAATGGTGCCACTGCTTCTAGCTTGTTGCTCACTCATGTTGTTGGATAACTGAGTTACATAGGAGTTTATGTTCTCAGATTTAGTCTCCCATTGCTCCATTCTCTTTTCCAAAGCACTAAATCTAGCATCATTCTTGGATGAATCTTGCTGAATTAGTAAGCTAAGGAGTTGAACTGAGTAGCGTTGGCAGCCCTTTCTTCCTTCATTAAAGCCATCATATTTTGTAGGAGTTGATTTGTGTCATCCTTAGGTGGACCGCCAAGGCTTGAGATTGGTTTTGGAACTGGTTTGAAGATGGACCAGCTCCTCCACTCTTTTGAAATCTATTTGGAGGTCTACTATCATCATTCCTCCAGCTCAGTCGAGGGTTTGATTTCCATCCCTCATTGTAAGTGTTGGAGTAGGGGTCCCATTTTTTATTTGGGCGGCCTTGGAAGACTGCAGACACTTCCTCATATCGGCCTGGACAAACGCTAGAAATATGCATGACTGATCCACATGTTTCACAACTAGGCGCTGTAATGTCCATAGGAGCGGATGGGCGATGCACACTCATATTCTTCAATTCAGCAGTGATCAAAGACAATTGAGATGTCACTTGGCTTCCCAAAGAATCTACTTTTGATTCCAAAGCGTCCATTCTTCTGCTGTGCACCGAAGCAGCTCCCATCTCATGTACCCCTTTAGTATCTCTCACCCCATGTTGTTGATGATTCAGGGCCATCTTCTTTATCAAATCCCAAGCCTCCGCAGCAGTAGAGTCTATCAAAGATCCTCCCGATGCAGCATCCAACATACCCTTCTCTTGGTTCTTCAACCCATCATAGAAGTACTGCACCAGTTGTTCATCCGGAATTTGATGATGCGGGCATCTTGAAAGTAGGTCCTGAAATCTATTCCAGTAATCATAGAGGGATTCATCGTAGTCTTGCTTGGCAGAATAAATCTCCTTCCTCATTGATGAAGTACGAGAAGCCGGAAAGTATTTCTCCAAAAATGCCTTCCTTAAGTTCCCCCAGCTATGGTATGCATCAGCTACATGTCTTGGAAGGCTCATGTACCATTCCCTAGCCTTGCCTTCCAAGGATAAATGAAAAACCTTCCATAGCACTTGGTCCAACGATGCTCCCACAGGCTTCATACTCTGACAAATCATGGAAAGAGATTGCAAATGGAGGTATGGGTCTTCTCCTGTCAAGCCATGAAATTTAGGAAGAGAGTTAATCAATAAACCTTTAATCTCAAAGTTAACTTCAAAATTTGGACATGCAGCAGTAAATGGGTCAAAGTTAACATCAGATGTGGTGGCTTCCCTAATTGTTCTTCTTCTAGGGTTCCCATTATTTTCTCCCACTCTCTCTTGTTCACCATTTCCTCCATTGCCTCCATTCCTTACTTGGTTAGCATTGGGGTTAGGATGAGGTTGGTTTTGTGGTAAATCAGCCATTATCTCTTGGTCAGTAGGTTCACTCTCACTACTGGATAGGCTAGATTCCACTGAAATATTCTCTTGCTCAATCACCAACTCACTTGTCCCTTCGACTCTTTTCTCTCTTCTTATCTCTGTGAGTCTTCTCTCAATCTCCGGGTTATAGGGCACAAGCTTGGTTTTTCGTGGCATGCAAAATAAGTATCACAAGAGAAAAAGTAACAAAATTGACTTGCAGCACACAAAGTCAAATAAAAGTATGCAATGTGATGAATGCAAGTGTATGGTGAGAGTATGAAAGTATATGGATGAGTATGAGTATATATGGATGAGTATGAGTATATATGGATGGGGTTTGAGTAAGTATGCATAGATAAAGAAGCAAGATGTAAGTTTAAAAAAACTTTCAGAGATGTTGGCCGCGGCGAAACAGGGGTTGGCCGCGGCGAAAACAGGGGTTGGCCGCGGCGAAAGTATCCCGAGAGAAATCCTTCGGTTTTTCAAAGAGTTGGCCGCGGCAAAAGTTTCCCGAGAGGATTTCCTCAGTAATTCGAAAAGTTGGCCGCGGCGAAAGTTAATGTTAGCCGCAGCGAAATTTGGCAGAATGCTTATCAGACACTGGACTTCACTGATGCAACGTGAGAGATGCTGAAAATCAAGAAAATAAGTATATTTGTTTGTATTTCCAAAAATTTTGATGCTATGCAAGATGAAAACCTATACTATGAACAAATATGCAACTAAACTACCCTAAATGCTACCCATAGAGATCAAAAACCTCAAAAGTCAATCAAATAGCACAAGCTAACCTAGAGAACCAATTTCTTGGCTCCCCGGCAACGGCGCCACTTGAAAGAGAGCCTTAATTGTCGTTCGCTTAGAGGTTCTCGCTCAAAAATTTATCCAAGCTATGCAGTAGTGCAAACTCGGGTCGTTCTCTTTTGGGAGCCTAAATTAGATGTCTAAGTTAGATTAATGCTATGCAGAGTAATGAAAAAGGGGTTTTTGGTGTTTTTAGCCATTAATGAAATACCAAAACTAAATGCAATTAATTCAAATCTAAGTTACTATATTTTTGGATTTTTCTAAGATAGTAGTAATGAAGTGAAGTTAATGATATGTAATCTCTTGAATACAGTTTTGAAGCAATCATAGTTCAAAATAATTTTTTTGGGAGTAGAAATCACCAAGTTTTCTAAATGGAAACCTTAAAGAACTCTTTAAGTCTAGGATCTTAATCAATGTCACCCATTTCATAAAATCCTATTAAGCTCACTTGGTGTGTGTATTAAGATTAATTAATGCACTTGGTTAAATGCAAGCCCAGATCAACTCAACAATCACACATTACCATGCAAGACAGAGAGTATCAAAAGAGTTGCATAGAAACATATATGTAACCACATATATTGAAGCTCAAATTCAACAATAACTAATCCAATACACAAAATGATCATCCAGAATTGATTACAACCATAATCAAAATAGTTCAGCTCAAATTTACAAATCCTAGACCTAGAAATTCATAAATAAAGAACTAGAACTTATAGATGAAGCTAACTCCCCTTTGAAGCTCTTGGAACTCATGCTTCTTCCACCATATTCAAGAGTTGAGAAGCTTAGCTAGTCATAACTCTTGAATCAACTCCAACTAGGTATTGTTCTTCAGCCATGGCAGCAGCAGATGGAAGAAATGGAAATGGGATTAGGGTTTCTGAGGTGGAAATGAGAGAGGAGGATGAAAGATACGAAGGGTGGTGGCTGAATAATGGTCATCTCCTCTCATCATACCCAAAATAGGGTTTCTAACCCGAAACTTACGTGCATGGGTCGGTTTCTGGGCATGGGTAGGTCAAAATTTCCCAAATGGTCGGTCTGAGATTTGCTGCTTCGAGAGGTTCACCGCGGCGAAGAAGAGGTTCGCCGCGGTGAAACATGGCAAAGAGACCTTTCTTCACGGATGGGTTTTTGCCGCGGCGAAGTGAGATGTGTGCCGCGGCGAACTTAGGCAGAGGGTCCTTTCCTGCTTCTTTTGCCTTGAGTTCTTCAATTCTGGCCCAAATCTTTAGTGTCCTACAATAAAAAAGTAACAAATTGAAGTACCAATTGTCCTAGAAGTCAATTGAATCCAATTAACAACCAATTATGACAATTTAATCATCAAAATGACACTAACTTAAAGTAAGGACCATAAATCTTAGTTAAGCACAATTTTCATTAAAAAGGACCAGAAAGTATAACAAAATCATGGATAATGATATGAAAAGAAACTAATATCTTGAGCTCAATCACATGGATAAGCCTGTTACTTTCAAGATACAGCTAGGGATTGTGGGTTCAGATGTCACATATGAGTTCACCATTGACAAAAAGGACCTCGTTCAGTTCCTCAACTTCAAGGAGCTAGATATAGTATTCATGCAGCTAGCTATTTTGTAAGTTACAATATCATTTTCTTAATTCATCTTATACTTATGCATGTCCTAATATTTCTTATTTGAACAACAGCAACTTTACTCAAGTCTGTTAGTAAGGAGGACTTAAAGGAACATATGGCTTTATGTGTCCTCAAAGGGTGCAAAAAATAGTCAATACTGTGGAAGCGGGTCGATTTACATGATGACCACAATAACTCAAACGAGAAAGCAAATATATTTTGCACCTTACGTGGAAGGGTAAGTATATTATTGTATTTAAGATACACAAGTTGTAAGTATAGGATTATAATTAACATAGTTCATATTTTGTAGTTATCATTAGACCCTAATTGTTTGTGCCCCTTTGGATAATAAAGTCTACTAGTTCGATTCCCTCTATGGAATCCATCCGAAGAAACCAGAGATGTCATTGACACGTTAGTTTATGTTTATATATTTATTACGTGTGAAATTTATAAAAACATGCTCTAATATCATTAAATTTTATTATTAATAGGGCTTTTCATAGTTTCAATGTTGTGGCGAAAAAGCAAAATAGACAACCACCAACATGGATTCTCCTAAAAGTATGTTGTTTTGAGCTAAATATATACTTTTAAGTCTTTTTCAATAACTAAAGTTAATGTTTATGATCAAAGTCTAATATTCAATTTTATATTTCATTTTGTTAGTACCGTTATCAACAACGAAGTGTTAAATGTGGATATTATGTCATCCGCTACATGAATGACATCATTGAGACATTGGTGACTAAGAAATTAGACGAGGTAAAACTAAGTTACATTGGATGTACTTCTTCAATTCTTTTCACATTTTTTATTAAGTTGACTATGTTATTTTTGATTTATAGGTATTTCAAAATGCTGCACCATATCAAATGGATGAAATCAACTTGACGAGGGACACTTTATCAACAATATTGCTACAGAGTTTTGAAATTTTGAAATATTTAGGCCATTCCTTAAAAAATTCATTGTTAGATTTTTGCTCTTATTGGTTTCCCCCTATACATGTTCCTTAGTTCTATTATGCAGACAGAATTCACTTAACTTATTACTATTCTTTGAATTATGCCTTTACTTATTGTTAGGACAAGTAGCTTTAGGATTGGTTTCTGTCCTGCCGAGACATTTCAATGCTTGCTACGCTATATGTATATATATTAACTAGCTAGTTGATTATTTGTTCATATGGTCATCTTGAAATAGTTCTGCATATTTTGCACTACCTGGATTTATTTGGAACTGTAAACTAGAGGGAGGAAAAAAGAAATTCACGTAGTAGTTTAAAAAATTTTTTTTATCATGGTGGTTATTTAAATAACCGTCATTGAAAAAGTTTATCACAGAGGTTTTGTTAAAAATTGCCATGGAAAATTGAATTTCCATGGCAATTAAGTGAAAAACCGTCGTGGAAAGTTCAAATTTCCACAACGGTTCTATTTTCCATCGTGGTTTTTAACTGCCATGTTTTATTCACCTTTCAAAATTGACTGTATCCACTGCGCCTCCAAAGCCACCACGAAAAATCGTTAATAACCGCCGTTAAAAGCCTTTTTCTAGCAGTATAGAGCTAGATGAAGCATAAAAACATGTGAAAAGGAAAGCCAGTGATCTATTTACAAGAAATAGATATATGACATATCACCAACACATGCGCAAGAAGGAGAAGAATATGGGGAAGAAAGGCAACTAAATGCTTCGTCATGCTCTTCAATGATGTCATACCAATCATGCTCATATAATGTAACATCATACAAGTTATCAAGTTTATCATCAACACAATCAATCAAGTTAATGCCTAAATAAGAACAATCCTCATAGCCATGATTCATTGCTTTAGAAAGTTTGAAATGCACTTCTTGATCACCAATACCCATAGTAATTAAGCCCTCTTTCATGTTAACAATGGTTTGGGTAATCCTAAGGAATGGTCTTCCTAGGATTAAGGTACTATTAGTATGCATCTCATTGGTCATGTCAAGGATATAAAAATCTGCTAAAAACATAAGACCTTTAACTTCAACTAGCACATCCTCTAAGATACCTTGGGGGTACCTCACACTTCTATCAGCAAGGCCTAATACTACACTTGTGTCCTTTAAAGATTTAATATCCAATTTTTCATAGACAAAGGTAGGCATAACATTGATGGCAGCCCCCAAATCTAGCAATGCATGAGCCATGGCGAGTTTTCCTATTGTACAAGGGATAGTGCAAGAACCTAGGTCTTTGCATTTAACAGGTAGCTATGGTTTAAATAAAGCACTCACACTAGACCCTAATTGGATTCTTTCACTATGCTTGTATTTTCTCTTATTAGTGCACATGTCTTTTAAGAATTTAGCACACTTAGGCATCTTTTTAATCAAACCAAGAAGGGGATATTTACCTCAAGTTTGCTAAATAATTACAAGAATTCATCATTCTCTTTATTATCCACAATTTTCTTACTCACTAGATAAGAATAAGGAAATGGAAGGTCATGAATTTTTACCTTAATACCTTGACTTGTAGAGGCATGATTGTGTTGGTCCTTCTTTTGTACTTCTTCCATTATTGGTGGCTTCAAGGACTTCTTTAGTAGCTTCTTCTCTTTGCACTTTCAGATTTGATGGAAGCTTCTTTAGAAGTCACTCTTAGCTCATTAAGAATAGGAGGTGATTCCTCTACTATCTCCTCATTAACTTTATCATCCTCAAGCTCCTATTTGAAATCAACTTTTTTACTACTTCTCAAAGTGATTGCATTAAGAGACTTTGGATTTATCACAATATTAGATAGCATAGATCCACTACTTCTAGCTTAAGTATCACTTATGTTGTTTGAAAGCTTAATGACATAAGAATTAAGATTACCATGCTTGGTCTCCCACTACTCCAACTTAGCAACCACATTAGATAGACAAGAATCAAGCTTAGTTCCCATGGCCATCAATCTTGCATCAGTGTTAGAATTTTCTTGCTCAAGTCTAGATGACAAGCCACTCATTCTAGTTTTCATATCAGTGAGATCATTATTTATACTAGATATGCCCTTCAAGATCAAAGCTATATCATATCTTTTTGAACATAGGGAAGGTTTTTCTATAGGTATCATTTGTCTTGAACTCCTTTGGTAAATCTCTTAGCTTCCTCTATTGAAATTCTCCTAATTTCCATCATTTCTCCACTTAAAGTTGGGATTGTCTCTCCATCCGGGATTATAAGTATTAAAGTAGGGGTTTCTCTTTTGAAACTGGGAATTTCTTCCTTGGTACATTACAGAGACTTCTTCATATTTATGTGGACATACACTAGAGATGTGCATTTGTGATCCACAACAGTCACAACTTGGAGCTACCATAGCTAGAATTTGAGGTGTTGGAATATTTGTGGGCTGTAGCACCCTCAAGCTTTCTACTATAGAGGCAAGCTTAGCCATGTCATGGGACAATTTAATTAGCAAAGGATCTCTTGATGAGCTTCCCATTCCTCTAACTACTCTTGCATCTCTTGAGTTATGATGCTATTTATTAAGTGTAAATCTCTTAATTAATGCCCAAGCATCTTCTGCTACCGTGTCTTCAACTGAACCATGAGCTGCGGCACCTAGCATATTTTCATCATGAGGTAGGATTCCATTATAGAAATATTGAACCAAATGATCCTCTACTATTTGGTGGTAAGGACACATGGTCAGCATCTCTTGGAAATGGTTCCAAAATGCATGGAATGTCACTCCTTTATTACATTATTATATATCTATCGGAACCATTTAAGGTCATTTCCCAAAGCTTAAGGATGGAAAAATTTCATCTTTAAAATTTCCATTTTCAGATGTTCGTACACTAATCAAAGAAATTTTAGGTCAACTTTGAAAATTCATAACTAAATATAAAAAAAAATTGCAACTGAGTAGTTCTAATTTCTATTTGAAGCTTGTTATACCTTCTATAAGGAAAAGATACTCATTTGCCTTATATTCATTTGAAACATAGCCAAAAAATTTGACAAGTTGCACTGTTTATTTGGTCAATTCTCAAATTTCCAATATTTTAGCCCAAATTTGGAAGGAAATATCTCTTAGCACAAAACTCCAAATTTAGTGAATTACCACTTGTTTTAAATTAAAAATGAGATCTATAAGCATGCCAAATTTCAGATCCAAACTCATTCGATTGCTCAAAGCAACATTGGTTAAACTTGACCCTTAAAAAGTCAACATTTATACTCTTTAAGTAACCATTTTGGTTTTTACTTTCCTTTTCCCTACCAACCGTCATGCCATTCATCCTTACATTACTAAAGCTTGAATATTACTCAATATTCACATACATAAAGTTTGGAGTCACTTACATAAGTATTCACCATAATTCGTAACAATTTACATAATACATAAATATTGCTCAAGAGATATATAATTCAAATATATCCCAAAATGATCTCCTTTTCTTTGTCCTTACTTGAGCCAACTCCTAAATAGTGAATTTTGGATATAACGAGTGAGATTTCATAGAAATCTTAGTAGCAAAGAACTATAATCATCATGCAATTCATGCTATGTAAAAATGTAATATGTGTGCATAAAATCAAGGGTGAAGGGGCAAATTTGCCTATTATAATTTCAAAAAAGAGCATTAGGCACCATAATAAAATATTAGGTATAAAAGTACATATGGATATTTCAAAATGGGGCAAAAATAATGTTAGCTACTTGGATATTTGAGAGAAAAGAACCCTGATGAGTAGAGATGAGTGAATCAAATACTTATACCTTTTGAGTAAATCTCTGCTGTTCATGCATTTAGAGTCAAGTGCACTTTGTATCTAGTTACTAGTATTATTCATGTTATCATTCTTACCTATCTGAGAGATGTTGATCGGTTAGTTCTTGAGATCACTTTTGAACATGCTAGTTTCCTTAGTTGTACTTGTACTTTCTTTGGAATGATTCAAGTCTTTGTCTAGGAGTACAAAGGTTCAAATGTGGGGGAGTGATATCACCCCATCTTTATATGGTTTTCTTGAGTATTTTTTGATGTTTTACAACACTTTTACCCTCATTATGCATGCATTTATAGCTTTTCGATTACATTAGTTCATGCATTGCATTTTGCTATTTAAGGGGTAAAAAGGGTCAATTCTCTTTCCTTAATTGTAATTGCCTTGATCTGTAATTTGTTAATCTTTACAAAGCTCCCTTATTGTGATTTTCAGGCAATTGGAGGAGGACTTAAGACCAAAGATAAAGCATTGATGGAGCCACAATGTTACAAGGACCAAAACACAAGAGTTTGGAGTGCTTTGCCTCCCCAGATCATGACATGGATTGCTGAGGTCACAACCTGGATGCCTTTTTAATGAAACTATGCATTTTGGACCTGAGTCAAGACTGAATGCTCTCTGTCTTCCTAGGTCGTGACATGAAACTTCTGAGGTTGTGACCTAGACCCCCAAATCATGACCTGACACTCCTGAGGTCGCGACCTGAGTGTGTTAAATGAAGTTGTGCATTTTAGAATAGGTTTCTGAGCTTCTACACCTAAAGGGGGCAGCCACCACGAAGAAGGAGTCTCCTATTCTGCAAATTTGCAAGGACAGAAGCCTCCTCCATTTTCTCTCTAGCCTCCATTGATCCTACACCCAAAACCTCCTCTTTTTTTCCTTCATCTTTTCATCATTTTCTGCATTTCTGAACCGATTAAACCACTTCAACCATCTTCTTCTCCATTTTTCCAGCCTCATTTTTGGCATCAACCATGGTTATTCATTCTTGGAGCAATTGTGATCAATTTGAAGACATGAAAGGCTAATCCCTTAGCTTTTTGGTGATGGAAGACAAAGCTTAAGCTCAAGGACCTAATGGGGGTGGTTATTAGTCTAAACTTGTGTTTGATTCTGAGTTAGAGATTTCTAGATTTAAGGATTTCTGCATCTGTTTCAGACTAGATTTATGATTGTAAATCTTGTGTTTAAACTATTGAATGTATTTGTATTGGATGTTGCTAATGTTAGACCATTCATATATATATATATATTTATCAGTTTTGAATCCTTGTATTCATTTAATTACAATGATCATTGGTGATTAATCTGTGTGCTTGGTATTCAATTATTGTCAATTGACTTTCTGAGGACATTTGCATCATCCATTCATCTACACTCTAAGTGGTTTCTGACAATGTTTTAAGAGATTTTAATTAACTTTGATTAAAGTGAGTTGTCATTAATTAAGACATTGGACCCAAGTGATTACTTGGGGATTTCTTCAGACTTAGAGGATTTCTAAAACTTCTAATCATTTCAAAGAGCAGTGATAGCTGAGTTTTCATCATCAAGAGACTGTTTCACCATAATTCCTTTTTAATCCAGAACATTTCTTCATTCAATTAAAATACCAAAAACATTTAATTCTTTACACTTTTCGTTTATTGCACCACCCTTAACCGGTTGATAACCCCCTTTTTCTTTACCCAAATCATCATGTTTTTAATTACCAATTTAGACTAGGTTGTTTTCCAATAAAGTGCTCCTCAAGAAGAACAATTGGTTGCACCCTATACTACATTATTTGGTGCAATCATAATTTTTGATGATCCGGAAAGGTGACATTCCGGTCTGATCAGGGGTTTAATTGAAAATCAATCTTAGCTAGCTTGGACAACCTTCCAAACTTAGGTAAATCAGTGTGTTAATGAAACCTTTCACCCAAAGACTCACAACAAAACTAATCACCCTCATTAATGCTCATTTGGTAAGGTCAACATAATGGTATTAATAACTTGAACACAATAACCAATTATGCTAACAAGGCATCACATTTAATCAAAACCGAATTTAGATTGAACATCAACCAATAATCACATGACTAAATATGGTTGGTATTCTCATTACAATACAAATGCCAAAGCATAAACTCTCAGAATCCAATCCAAAATGACAAGATTAAAACAGTAAGGTTCAGCTCTAACAACAAAACAAAATTCTAACCAAGAACAACTAAAATGCTATTAAAGTAATGGAAAAGATGAAATAAACTCCCTAAATTAAGTCCCAAGCTCAGGCCTTCATCAAAACTCCTTAGGACAACACATTCTAACCTCTCATGACTTCAGATGCAGCTCCTCTAAGCTCTGAAATCACAGCACCAACCATAGCAGATAAAGATGGATGATACAGAAAAGTGATAGCATGAGGTAGAAATGGAGTAGAAATGGGTAGGAATCAATGGGGGAATCTCAAGAACCCTTGACGAATCCTAGAAGACAAAAATAAGAGTGTTTGTACGGAGTATTGCGACTGGCTCGTGTGTTGTGTTTCCAAAAATTGAAATCTGAAGCTTAAAACTTAATTTTGTGTCTGTGTATTTTCGTTGTGACTAACATGTCATTTTGCCGTGACTAAATATGTAAAAAGCACAACTGCATTTAGTTGGCCCTTTTCTATAATTTTTGTAAATTATTGGCCCTTAACTATAATTTTCTTAAACTCAGGTCCTTAGGAGATATTCCCAACTTTGACTTTAGACCTAAAAATTAAATTAAGTACTTGTAATATCCAATTCAATTTCATAAAAGATGATTAATTAAAATGAAGCAAAAAATGATATTTTTGCCCCTACAAGTACTTAATAAGAAATCAAACTCACAATTCTAAATTACTACAATTCATATCAAGACGTACATTTTAAACCAATTAATCTCTTTAAAAACATACAATTAGACATGAATCAATATAGTAAAACTTGTTTAAATCACCAAGCTCATAGAGAAGAATCGACTATTCACATAGGATGAGAAATATGAGGCTAGCTTTCAAAAGCTAAAAAGAAGGTTGAACATGGCTCCTATACTAATTATTCCCGATCCTCCACAGACTTGTATGGTTTACACTGGTGCTAGTAAGTAGGGATTACATTGAGTATTAATGGTTGCCTATTGTCACATTCCACATTTTAAGCTACTAAAAGAGAAATTTAGAAAGGACTAAAAGTTAGATAGGATAATAGAGATGTAGATGAGCTAAGATGTAGATGAGCTAACTTTTGAGATGAAACCCTAGCAAGGATTAAACTACAGATTGGAAAAGTTTTGGCCCAATAAGGGCACTTTTAGAAGTGTACCTGAAATTCCTATAAATTATCAAAAATTCATAAAAAAAATAGAGAAAAGTATCTAAAGCAGTATGTGAGGCCCAAAACGTAAATATATTATCAAAATATTTTATAAAACAATTTTATCTAAGTATGGGAATTTTGGTGAATTAGGAGAAAACTGGACAAAATTAATATTCTAATTACATGAAGGCCTCAAATAATCAGACAAAAATGAGAAAAAATTAGTTTGGAGTTTATAGAAGATTATAAAATTTTCCTTAACCTTTAGAAGTAGAGAGGTTGGCTTTAAAAATTTTTAAAGTCGAGTTATACTGAAAAGAGATTGTTTTCAGGAAATTTAAAAAGAAGTAGCTACAGGTTGAGTTTTAGCCTAAGAAAAATTTAAAAAAAAATTCTATGAGAAAAGGGAATTATTAGAGTAGAGGGGTGAATTTTTGGAGCTAAGAAATATCAAAAAATATTTGATCAAAATTATGGCCAAATAAATTAATTTGATGTTTCCTAAAAAGAGGATAAAATCTCTAAAGGTCATTTCCTTTCAATTTAGTCATCATTATGCCCCATGAAGAAATTTATTATGAGAGAGGAAGTAGAACTATAGGACAAAAGTATCAAGACACATGTTAGATCTATCGAGTAAGTCAGGACCTAAAAAATTACTTGATACAATGTAATATTATAGTGTTCTTTAGAGAAATGATCTAGGGCTTATTCTTGAACAATTTTCATCCTAATTTCCCCTACTTATGGTGCCATATTCATGTGAGGATGGCATTAGAATTTTAACATTGGTCAACGACAAAATGGGAAAGGAATAAAATAATAATATGGATTCCAAAATCACTTTCCAATTTAGCTTTGGATTTCAAATTACATTTTATTTTAGTTAAGACCAAATGGAAGCTTAGAAGATGGACATGTAGCAATGTAATTTCTATCAAGTTCAAGGGTAAAGTTATGGACTTGATTTTGTAATTCAATATAATTAAACTTAGGGGAATTATAAATACCCCTTCCCCGTCCAATTTGCCATGATTTTCGGCCAAGAGAGGTTCCAGGGGAGGGGGACCAAAATTTTGAAGAAAGAAAGGAGAAAAGAAAGAGCAAGAAGTCTAAAGCAAAATGAGGTTTTAATATAAGATAAGATTATGGATTTTGATGTAGTTTATGTTAAGGTTGAATATGGTTTTTGAGGAAGACTAGAAGTTACAAATCCTAAGCCTTCATGCTGTCCAAATTTTTATAAGACAAGATAACCATGATGAATAAGAGGTAGGAAGAGGCTTGAATCTTATGCTAGTGCATGATTTATAAAAGAGTTTCATCTTGCTCTATGTAAGTGTATGTTTCGGCCATGAGGAGTTTTAAGGAAAGGAGTTAGATTTGGATTAATCTAAGTTCAAATAACGATTCCAAATGCAAAATTATGTACAAAAAGTATGTAGAAATTATTTCAAGAAAGATTATAGTAAAACCCTAGAAAAATAAAAGACAAGGGTTAAGGGTCTTTGGAAAATTTATTAAAGTTGTATGAATTGATACTTAAAGGGCACCTATTATGTGATTGACAGGGATTGAGCATTTTCAAGAAAGGCTTCAAAATCAAGGAAAGGAAATCAAGAATCCAAACTTAGTGAAAGGTAGTAAGAACACTCAACCTTAATGTTAACTTGCATTGATTGTTATGTTATGTGCTTTATATGATGAAGTGGTTGAGTCATTGATGACATTGTGTTAAACTTCTTGCATTATAATGCTTTTGCAATATGCATGTTAGACTTTATTATGGTATGTTCATATGCTTCCTTTCTATGGCATAATGTTTTATGTATTTAACATGACAACCTTATATTGTTGGCATTATTATGGTTCTTTGCTATTGAGTTTTCATGAAATCTCATTCCTATTATGTTTAAATTTACACCATTTAGGAGTTGGACCATCTAGGAGTAGAAAGATGAATTCAGAGACGCAATGAAGAACTATATGATATGTTATGTTGTTATGAGCTTTTGTGTTGGATTATGTGAATTTGTAATCTATCATGGTTACATGTATGAGACAATGACCTTTCCTTTATGTTAAATACAGTCAACTTATTGACATGAGTTGGTATGCATGATATTTAATTTACACTGCATGAGCATGGTTCAACTTCATCAAGAGAATGCATTGAAAAGGAAGGTTATGGGTTGAAAAGCTATGTTTTCATAGTGGCAAATTTTCTGGGTATTTGGATAAATCTGATCATGATATCTAGCATACTCAAAATACATATCCTAAGCTTTAAATAGAGTAGTTGATCACCTAATTTGGAGTTGTGAAAGTTATGAATTTTTGAAATCATGGTAAGAAATCTAAAAATTTAAGTTGACCAGATAAACAATACAGTTTTGAGATAAAATGGGACCTAAATGGCAAGGAAAATGAACTGGTGATATTTTTCTTAAATAATTGATAGAGCTTTAAATAGAAACTAGAACCATATCACTTAGATTTTTTTTTAGAATTATTTATAAATTTTTAAAGTTGACCGAAATTCTAGGGTTACCAAATAAAATAGTAACTCAAGAAAGGAATTTTTTTAAAAAAAATATGACTTTTCAACCTTAATGCCATGTAATATAATTCCATTTACCATAATTTAGTCACTTATGTGGTTAAAATATGAGGTGTTACACCTATGCGTCATGATATCTATTGCCACATGAAGAGTTTAGAGTTAGTAATGATAATATATGCTTTGTAGATATGAAGGCACTACTTATTTAAGATAACTATTGAGTTATTCTTTGACCACAAAAGTCTCAAGTGTTTGCAAGATTAAAAAGAGTTGAATATGAGGCAAAGAATATGGATGGAGCTACTAAAGGACTATAACTACCAAATCAAAAACTATCCTAGTAAAGCTAATGTTATAGATGATGTTTTAAGTAGAAAGGCAATGTAGGTGGCATCACTAATGATGAAAGAACAAAAACTACAAGAAGATTTCAAAGAATGGGCTTCTATATGGCAAATGTAGTTATTAACAGATGGTTTTGGCAAAGTGCAAATTGAAGCTTTGCTAACATCACAAATCAAGGAAGCTCAAGAACAAGAACTATTAGCAGAGACAAGCCAAGTTGATGAGAGGAGAAACCAAGAAGTTCAATATATCTCGAGAAGGATTATTGAAATTCCAAGGAAGGACGTATGTGGCTCAAGTAGCCAAGCTTAGAGAAAAGATCTTGAATGAGGCACATAAGAGCAAATATATTATTCATCCAGGAATGAAAAAATGTACCATGATGTCAAGAAAATATTTTGGTGGCCTAGAATAAAAAAGGATATTACAGCTTATGTGTCAAGGTGCCTCACTTGTTAAAAGGTTAAAACCAAGCACCAATAGCCCCCAAGATCTTTCCAACCCCTAGATATCCCTAAGTGAAAATGGGATAGCATTTCAATAGACTTTATTATGAGGCTACCACCTATCGCGATAGGACATAATGTAATATGGGTCATAATAGATCACTTGACAAATTTGGCTTATTTCCTTGCAATAAAAGTCAAGTACCCTCTCAAGAAGCTAGCAAAGCTATGAGGTTACACAGTGTGCCAAGCAGTATTGTTTCATATAGAGATTCTCGCTTCATATCCAGATTTTGTGGATATCTACATAGACAGCTAGGCACTATTTTGAGGTTCAATACAGCTTATCATCCTCATATGGATGGTCAGATAAAATGAA
Source organism: Neltuma alba (assembly GCF_004799145.2). Lineage (NCBI taxonomy): Eukaryota > Viridiplantae > Streptophyta > Magnoliopsida > Fabales > Fabaceae > Neltuma > Neltuma alba. Next base: position 37,937 of record NW_021635723.1, read on the forward strand.
CAATTTAGACATAAAGATATGTTATGGGCTTGTGCTCTGGACTTTAAAGGGAACTGGGATGCACGCTTGACATTAGGAGAATTCGCTGATAACAAGAGTTATCATTCCAATATCTAGATAGCCCTATATGAAGCTTTGTATGATGGAAGTACAATTCCCCTTTATGTTGGATAGTACTCGATGAAAGGAGAATTTATGGTCCTGAATTGGCCGGTCAAACCTAAGAACAAATTAAAGTTATCAAGAAGAGATTGTTAACGATCTAAAGTAGACAAAAGAGTTATGTAGAAAATAGAAGGAAATTGTTAGAGCTTGACATTGGAGATCATGTGTTTCTCGAAGTATCTCTATGGGTATAGGTTGATCTATTAAAGCGAAGAACCTAAGCCCAAAGTATACAAGACTGTCTCGAATCCTTTCTAAAGTCAGACTTGTAACTTATAAATTGGCCCTACCTCGTGACCTTAGTTAAATACATAATATTTTTCAAGTTTCCTAATCAAAGAAGTATTATCTAGACCTAGCACATGTTATTGAACATCATGGTATTGCACTACAAGATAATTTATCTTTTGAGGTAAGATCGGAGCGGATAATTAATTGAAAAGTCAACAAGCTTCAAAACAAATGTATCCCCTTAGTCAAGGTGGTCTAGAAAGGCTTATCACAAGAAGAAGCCACATGGGAAACATAAGATGAAATGAAGAATGATAATGCAAAGATGTTTAAATCAAGTAAGTTTTACATTTTTAGGACGAAATTTATTTTTAGGGAGAAGAAATGTCATATACAACATTTTTTATTAGTTAAACAAAGACTTTAGGAATAATTATGGGCCAAATAAAATACTGAAGATCTAGATGAGACAACTCTTGAGGCAAGCCCTAATAGGGATAAACTGTAATTTTAAAAAGTTTCGAGCCAGCAAGAGTAATTTTGAAAATTATGTCTTCTATTTCTGAAAATTCTCAGAAATTTATTAAAAATAGAGAAAAATGTCATGAGTAATATTCAAGACCTAAAAAGTAAAAATATGATGTAAATATTTGAAAAAAATAATTTTATGTAATTGTGGGAATTTTGGTTATTTAAGGAGGAAATAAAAAATTCTGGTAAAAAAGGGAGGAAATAGAAAAAATTAATTCTTTTAAATATTTAGAGGCCTCAAATATTAGGAAAAATGGGGAAAATTATAGTGAATTTTTTATAAGACTATACAATTGGTTCCATTCCTAAAATATGGGAACACTAACTCTAAAAAAATTCAAAATCTAGTCAGGTTAAAAAGAGGCTGATTTTGGGGAATTCAAAAAGTGGTACTATCCAGATGAGTTTTGGCTTGACAAAAATTAGAGAATTTTCTCATAATAAAAAGGAGTTTATAAATCAAAGGAATGAACTTTTAGACGTAGGAAACATCAAAAAGTAACTGGTCAAAATTTTATTCTTATAAAGTGATTTGATGTTTCCTAAATGGAAGACAAATCTTTAAATGTCATTTTCTCCTAATTCCTGTTGTTATGATACAATGTGCATGCATTAATGGTGAAAGACATTTTTAGACTATGAGATAAAAGCAACGGAACAATTATGAGTAATCTGGATATTAGAATAAAAAAAATCAACCCCAATGTGGTGAAATTTTGCAATATGACTTAGTGTAATAATTTAAAGATTAAGAAAAGTCATTTCATTTGCTTCTTCCTTCCTATTGTGGTGGCACCTATTGAATGATTATTGGCAGGAGTTTTTCAAGAAGAGGCACGTCATGAAAATGGAATAAAATAATGTTTTGGATTCCAAATGAACTTACAATTTGGTTATGGAACTCAAATTGCATTTTAATGGAGCTAAGAAACACTTGTGGAAGCTAAGATGATAACACCTCACCCATTTAATTCTAACTAAAGTTGATGGCCAAGTTTGGATTTGAAACCACAATTTAATATAGGAAAGTTTTGGAGTATTATAAATACCTCTTCCTCTCTATTTTATTGAGAATTTTTTGCCAACAAGAGAGGGAAGAGAGAGACCAGAATTTGGAGCTAAAGAAAGAGAAGGAAGAAGGAACAAAAACGCAAGTGAAGCAAGCATAAACTCTATGTAAGGATTGGTTCTAAGTTATTATTTATATTGTTGGTTATGTTGTTGAGCTTAATTATGGTTTTTGACGAGTTTGGAGTAGGCTTTGATGCTGTCTGTATTATCCTAATATTTAAAAAAAATAATATATATATATATAAGAGTCAACTTTCCACCAACTTTTAGTGGAAAGTTGAAGTGTGAAGGCGGAAAATTTGGAGTAGCGTGGAAAGTTGAACATGAATGTTGAAAATTGAAGGATGAGAGTGGGGGTTGGGAGAGGAATAGGAGGGGGCATAATAAATGTGTGGGAGTGTTATTTTAACACCCCTCCAAATCCACTTCCCCGGCACGCAAGAAGGAAAGAGAGAAAGAGAGTTAGAGTGGGTGAGAGAGAGAGGAGCAGACCGGTGAAGGAGAAAACAAGCTTTGAAGATATTTTAGATACATAAAATTACTTCTTTTTATTAATCTTTCTTTATGAACATTTCTGTATATTTTGAGCTTCCTATTTACATTATTATTGTAGTGATTGGAGAAAATTTTGAGACTTATATATGATATAAGTATTGAGTTTTGACAAAAGATAACTATAGACATTTAGAAGTAAATGAGTTGTTAATTTTAATCAGTTTAGATTTCTCTATTTGTTAGTTTTAGCATTTAAATTAATTTATTTAGTTGAAAATTTGTTATTTATGGAATATATCATATTTTTACCGATCAAATTCAAGTTAAATAATTTATTTGGATTGTTTGATATATTATTGAGATTTTAATTGGTTTAGTTTTATTTATTGGATGACCGGAGATTTTAAAATAATTATTATAGCTAAAAATTTTATTATTTACGAAAATATATATGGTAGTTATACCATTAAAGTTTTGATTAGATTATTTATTTATAAATATTTGAAGTATTATTGAATTTTTGATACTTTGATTTTGAGCTTTAAACTTAAATGAAGATTTTTAGAATTTAGAACATAATAATTTTATATTTAGAAATTATTGAAAATCCTTTTTATTAAGGTAAATAATTTGGAGGTAGTAAATAAATAATTTAGCTTGTTAGAAATTTTAAGTTGTTTCTAAAATACTTAATAATTTTGGGTTATGAGAGTTGCGGGAATTCAGAATAAAAATTTAATTAAATTAGAAATTTAACTTATATAGAGAAGTTTAATTAATTAATTAATTAAAGTATGGGATAGGCCTATAATAAGGGACGGACCTTTGTGACTACTTATTCGTCCCCCAAAGTGTGGGATAGGCCTATAGGTCATTTTGATCCCCTATAGTGAGGGATAGACTTATGTAGCTTGTATGTTAAACCCCATAATGAGGGTTTGGATGATTGAGATTATTTGAATATGCATATTTGTATTTTCATTGATATATATATGTTGAGATTTAATAATTATCCCACTTGACACCTCACAAGCACATGTTAGTATGTATGATGAGTTGGAAAGTTGGTTACTGAGGCGTTTGTCTCACCCTGTGGTTTTTACTATCTTCAGGGGATATTCAGGTGGTGGCCCATCAGGGAAGGATCCAAAGGCATAGTGTGCTGTTATAGCTTGTATAGCCTCCCTGCTTTTATGTTATGTGTCGACTTGTTATATATTGCCACATAGGGCCCATATACTCTAATGCTGTAAACTAATACTTTTAATTACTACTATCTGATATAGGAGGTCATTGGAAGACCAAAGATATTTAAGACTTTGCGTATTACGCTCATTTGATAGTGTTGACTTTTGACTAACAGGCTCCATGACTTGTATTAAAATGATTTATCAGTTCATGTGTTTGAAAGTATAAGTTTGGTTTGGGCTAATGGTTGAATGATATTTCTGGACTTTGAAAGTCTAAGACCCAAGTTAACGATGGATGTTGCTCATAATATAAGTTTATTTCTTTTAACCATAATAGCGATTTTAAAATTTTACGATTTCTTCTTTTCTATCATGGTTAATCGTTCGAATAAATTGAAAATTTTGATCTAAATGGGTTTTAAAAGAACAATTGTCACAATTTGGTATCAGAGCTAAAGATTCTGTGAATTGGGTTGCATTACATTGCATTTAGTGGCAATATATAATAATCTCACATAACCTTCCCTGTTATTTTGTGTTTGTGCTTGACCTTACTATGTGTTTCTTTTAGTAGGTTCCATCCTTAGGTAGGGAGGATGGTACAAACGCGATCCCGACAAACGCAATCAAGGTGGGGATGAATCCACAAACCCGCCTAATCAACCACCGAATCCTCTGTAGTTTAACCAAGAGACCTTACTGCAACAACTAAGGGAAGTGGTAGTTACGGTGGTAGATGAGAAAGTAAAGAAGATGGAGGAAGATTTGAGAATCAAGAAAGCTGTGGAAGAGTTTGAACGGAGTGGGCTTCCTAGGCTGTCTGTGGGAAATTCTGTCACCCACAGGGATTCTATTGAAGGAACCAGAGAAGAGAGTAGTTGACAAAGGCGACCAGGAAAAGAAGAGGCGGTGAACCTTAAAAGTGTATGGAAGGACATAGAGCAGCATCACCCGAAGACTTTTGATGGGGGTATGGATCCTGATACAGCTGAGACTTGGATAGATGACATGGAGACAATATTCAAGGCTTGTAGTTGTAATACCTATCAAAAGGTACAAGCAGCTATGGTCTTATTGAGGGACCGAGCTAAGAGGTGGTGGAGGAGTGTAAGCGGCATAGACGACTCGGGGATTACTTGGAATGAATTCAAGTAGATGTTCTTTGATCACTACTTCCCCCCAGCCATGAGACAAGAAAAAGAAACTGCTTTTTATGCTCTTCGACAGGAGAATATGCATGAGAACGAGTTTATTGCCAAATATATTGACCTTTCTAAGCATGTTACTTACCTACAGCAGAATGATAACCCAGAGTGGATGGCCCAACAATTAATAGAACGGGCAAGGCCAGAGTTGAAACAACAAATGGCTTTATATGAGTTTAAGAGTTACACGAAACTCAGGATGACAGCTTGCAGAACCCGAGAGGTAGAGGTGAGCCGACGTCGGGATAATCAGGGCAGATTTTCTAGTTTTATGAGGCCAACGGGAGGAGTCAATAAGAAGGGTAGCTATAGTTATGGGAGCTCAGGGAGCTCAGGCAAAGGCAAGAGTCAAAGTTAGAAGGATTTAGCCCGTAAAGGCTATATGCAGAGGAGACAGGCTCAGGGGAGCCGTATGGGAGGAAATCAGAGCTTCTACCGTGAGCCTACCAGATCCACACCAAGTGTTAGCGGTCCTTGCTCGAGATGTGGGAAGAATCATCCAGGATAATGTTTGGAATGCTACAAATGCCATAAGTTTGGACATATAGCTGGCAATTGTCTAGAGACACAGCAGCAAACTCCTAGTTTTAGATCCACGGTGCCCGGGAGAGTTTTTGCTTTGACTAAAAAGGAAGCTGGTATGTCTCTGAAAATCGCCTTGACTTGTCTTAGCTTACACCTTAGGGCCAATTTCAAAATTTATCCAAGGATTGTACTATAGGCACAACCTCACTTGTGGAGCCGAAATTATGATCCTGGATTAACTAAATGCCATGGTTATGCAAATTAAGCTGGAAAAGGTTGGGGGTTTTCATTGAGACTTGTAATTAAGATAAAATGCAATAGAATATAAATGTATTTTTGGATTTTTGGGAGATTAAGATGAAAAGGATGGAAATCAAGTGCTGAATCAATTGGTAAAACCTCTTGAAAATGGTTTCTTGGCAATCATAGTTCTCTTAAGATGTGGGAGTTTTAGAAATTCATTAGGTTTTCTTGATAACAATCTCAATAACTCATTAAGTCCAATGCTTACATTAATGAACTCACTAATGAAAACATTGTTAAGCTTCCCTAATGTGTAATTAAGAATGATTAATGCAAACGGTTCAATACAACAGAAAATCAACTCATCATCAAAACATGACCATGCAAGATGAAGAGAATCAAGAAAGCTACAAAGAACATATATGTAACTACATATATTGAAGCATGAAATCCAACATTAACCAATCCAACTACAAATGTGAATCATTAACTAATGATTCCATATCAATCAAAGTCTTTCACTAAGAATTTACAATCCTAGACCTCGGAATTCATAAATACATAGCTAAAACTAAGATGAAACTGAAACTCCCCTTTTAAGCTCTTAGAACTCATGCCAATCATCCATCTTCAAGAGCTGGAGGAAGCCTAGCCACTCATAGTGTGCAGAACATCTCCATTGAAATTGACTCAGTGTTGCCCAAGGATGAAAATGATAGTGGAAGGTGAGGGATCAGGGTTCTGGTGGGAGAGATGAGGGAAGATGAAGAGAAAACGTTGATGGTGGCTGAATCTTCGTATGTGACCTCATTCATACCAAAAATAGGGTTTCTAACCCGAATATGACGTGTCTAGGTCAGTTCATGGAAGTGGGAAAGTCAATTTTTCCCGAAATGGTCGGGTCTGAATGTGCTGATACGAGGGGTTCGCCATAGCAAAGGGTGGCAGAGGTTCCTCTTTGCTTTGTGTGCCTTGAGTCTTCAACCTTGGCTCCAATCTCAGGTGTCCTACACTAAAAAGCAACAATTTAAGGCATCAATTGTCCTAGAAATTAATTGAATACAATTAATAACTAATTATAACGATTTTACCCTAAAAAAGACACTAACTCAATGCATAGACTCTTAATCTAAAATAAGCTCAATTATAGCCAAAAGAGCCAGAAAATGCAACAAAACCATGGATGATGTAATAAAAAGATAAGAATAATTTGAGCTCAATCAGTCTCCTAATTTGATTAGGGGTACTGTCTCTCTTCAAGGACATGATATACCTGTGTTATTTGATTTTGATGCCACTCATTCTTTTATTGCTGTGGAATGTGCTCAAAAGTTTAAATTTCCAATGCATGATTTGTCTTACTTGTTGAAAGTGTCAACTCCAGCGGGGGCCATTGTGTTAACCACACAGGCTTGTTTAAGTCTCATGCTTAAATTCGAGAATCGTGAGTCTGTTATTGATTTGATTTGTCTACCCCTCAAGGGTATTGACGTGATTATTGGTATGGATTGGCTATCGGCAAATAATGCCATTTTGGATTGCAAAAGGAAGATGGTAACTCTTCCTTTGTGCACTACGATAGTTGAGGCTATTAATGGTCGTTTGTGGTTGTCTGCTATTCAAGCAACTAAGTGTATTCAGAAGCGTTGTCAGGCGTATGCTGTTTTCTTTTCCGTTAGTACGGATAAAGAAGTTGGTATAGAGCAAATCGAGGTAGTAAAGGAGTTCCCTGAGGTATTTCCTAAGGAAGTATCTGGTTTACCCCCTGAGAGAGAAGTTGAGTTCTCTATTGAGTTAATGCCAGGGACAACTCCAATTTCCAAAGCACCATACAGAATGTCACCTTCTGAGTTTGAAGAATTGAAAAAGCAGATCGAAGAGCTGCTTGAAAAGGATTTATTAAACCAAGTGTCTCATTGTGGGGATCACCAGTACTGTTTGTGAGAAAGAAGGATGGGAGCTTGCGATTGTGTATAGATTACAGGCAGTTGAACAAAGTGACTATCAAGAACAAATATCCTTTACCTAGGATTGATGACTTGCTAGATCAGCTAATGGGGTCAGTAGTGTTTTCCAAGATTGACTTAAGGTCGAGATATCATCAATTAAGAGTCAGAGCAGAAGACATCCCGAAGACGGCCTTTCGTACTAGATACGAACATTACAAGTTTCTAGTAATGCCTTTTGGTTTGACGAATGCTCCAGCGGTATTTATGGACTATATGAATAGGATCTTTAGGCCGTACTTGGACAAGTTTATTGTGGTGTTTATAGATGATATCCTGATATACTCTAAAAATGAGGAAGAACACTAAGAGCATCTGTACATTTTATTACGAATATTGAGGGATCATCAGTTATATGCTAAGTTAAGCAAATGCGAGTTCTGGCTTAGAGAAGTGAAGTTCTTAGGCCATGTAGTATCTGCCGAGGGAGTAGCTGTTGATCCTAGCAAAGTCGATGCTGTGCTGAAATGGGAATCACCAAAATCTGTGACGGAGGTAAGAAGTTTTGTGGGCTTAGCTGGGTATTACAGAAGATTCATCAAGGGATTTTCTCAAATCGCCATACCTCTAACTAAGTTGACCAAGAAAGACCAACCGTTTATCTGGAGCGAAAAATGTGAGGCGGCTTTCCAAGAACTGAAGGCTAAGTTGACCACGGCTCTGGTATTGACTATTCCAGATCCTAGTAAACCATACACCCTTTACACTGATGCTTCACTTATGGGTTTAGGGTGTGTCCTGATGTAGGAAGGTAAGGTGGTTGCCTATGCATCTAGACAATTAAGGCCACATGAGGAAAATTATCCTACACATGACCTGGAATTGGCAACAGTGGTTTTTACATTGAAGATATGGAGGCACTACTTATATGGATCACAGTTTGAAGTCTTTAATATATCAGAAGGAATTGAATAATAGACAACGCTAGTGGATGGAATTCATCAAGGACTATGACTTTGAGTTTAAGTATCATCCTGGTAAAGCCAATGTGACCACAGATGCTTTGAGTAGGAAAACAGTGCGTGTGTTTCATCTGAGTTTAGAGGAACACTACTGTTTAGAGAGATTAAGAGATCTCCAAGTGGTGCATGAGGCTCCAGCCACTCTGCAATCAATTTTAGGCGATTATGAGTTCTTTCGAGACTTGAGAGCCGCATAAATAGAGGATGACCTGTTGTTGAGCATCCGAGAGGAATTGAAAACCAGTGATGTGCCTGATTACAAAATCGGTGAAGAAGGAATCCTGAGATACAAGAAAAGGATTTGTGTCCCTGATGATGAAGAATTCAAAAAGACTATTCTTGAAGAGGTGCATCGGAGCAATTACACAATACACCCAGGAATAACCAAGATGTACTAGGACTTTAAAAAGAACTACTGGTGGCAAAAAATGAAGAGGGATGTCATGGATTTTGTATTGAAGTGTTTGACATGTCAAAAAGTCAAGATCGAACATGAGAGACCTTTAGGGCTATTAAAGAATCTTAATATTCCCCAATGGAAGTGGGATAGTATTTTCATGGATTTCATTACTGGTATGCCAAGAACCCTAGCTGGCTATGATGCGATATGGGTAATTGTAGATAGATTGACTAAGTCAGCGCACTTCCTGCCTATAAAGAGTACTTACTCTTTGGAACGATTGACAAAGCTGTATATAGATGAGATTGTTCGACTTCATGGAGTGCCAGAGTCTATCATTTTAGATAGGGACCCAAGATTTACATCAAACTTCTAGCAGTCATTACATGAAGCGATGGGCACTAAGCTCAGGTTTAGTACTGCTTATCATCCTCAAATCGATGGACAGACCGAAAGGACTATTCAGACTCTCGAGGACATGTTGAGGGCTTGTGCTATAGAGCTAAAAGGTAGTTGGGACACTCACTTGTCATTAGCAGAGTTTGCCTATAACCACAGCTATCACGCCAGTATTCAAATGGCACCATATGAAGCATTGTACGGGAAGAAGTGTAGATCTCCACTTTGTTGGACTGAATTAAGTGAAAGAACAATTATTGGCCCAGATTTAGTGGACATCACAACCAGAAAGATTGAGCTGATCAAGTAGAAGTTGTTGATGGCCCAAAGTCGACAGAAGAGTTATGCAGATCGTCAAAGGAGACCTTTAGAATTTCGAGTGGGTGATCATGTATTTCTGAAGGTTTCGCCTGTCACTCGGGTAGGCAGATCTATCAAAGCTAAGAAGCTTACACCTCGATTCATAGGCCCTTATGAGATTTTGGAGCGGATCGGACCTGTTGCATATCGAATTGCGCTGCCACCACATCTTTCCAGTTTACACGACTGTTCCATGTGTCATATTTGAAGAAGTATCATCCTGATCCATCTCATGTTTTGAGCCTGAAGAGGTGGAGTTGCAAGATAATTTGACCTATCTAGCAAAACCAGAGCAGATTTTGGATGTGAAGGATAAACAATTGAGAAACAAAACTATCCATCTTGTTAAAGTCTTTTGGAAGGGCATGAGTCCCAGTGATGCTACTTGGGAGACAGAGGAACAGATGCATTACGAGTACCCTTACCTGTTTTCTTAGTAAGCACTTTGAGTTACTTTTGTTTTTATTTCTTGTGTGGTTGTTTGAATTTTGAGGACAAAATTCTATTTAGGTGGGGAGAATTGTAATATCCTAATATTTAAAAAAAATAAAATATATATATATAAGAGTCAACTTTCCACCAACTTTCCACCGAAAGTTGAAGTGTGAAGTTGGAAAATTTGGAGTAGCGTGGAAAGTTGAACATGAATGTTGAAAATTGAAGGATGAGAGTGGGAGTTGGGGGTTGGGAGAAGAATATGAGGGAGCATAATAAATGTGTGGGAGTGTTATTTTAACACTCCTCCCCCAATCTAGTTCCCCAGCGCGCAAGAAGGAAAGAGAGAAAGAGAGTTAGAGTGGGTGAGAGAGAGAGGAGTAGACCGGTGAAGGAGAAAACAAGCTTTGAAGATATTTTAGGTACATAAAATTACTTCTTTTATTAATCTTTCTTTATGAACATTTCCTGTATATTTTGAGCTTCCTATTTACATTATTACTGTAGTGATTGGAGAAAATTTTGAGACTTATATATGATATAAGTATTGAGTTTTGACAAAAGATAACTATATAAATTTAGAAGTAAATGAGTTGTTAATTTTAATCGGTTTAGATTTCTCTATTTGTTAGTTTTAGTATTTAAATTAATTTATTTAGTTGAAAATCTGTTATTTATGGAATATATCATATTTTTATCGATCAAATTCAAGTTAAATAATTTATTTGGATTGTTTGATATATTATTGAGATTTTAATCGATTTAGTTTTATTTATTGGATGACTAGAGGTTTTAAAATAATTATTATAGCTAAAAATTTTATTATTTACGAAAATATATATATATGGTAATTATACCATTAAAGTTTTGATTAGATTATTTATTTATAAATATTTGAAGTATTATTGAATTTTTGATAGTTTGATTTTGAGCTTTAAACTTGAATGAAGATTTTTAGAATTTAGAACATAATAATTTTATATTTAGAAATTGTTGAAAATCCTTTTTATTAAGGTAAATAATTTGGAGGTGGTAAATAAATAATTTGGCTTGTTAGAAATTTTAAGTTGTTTCTAAAATACTTAATAATTTTTGGGTTATGAGAGTTGCGGGAATTCAGAATAAAAATTTAATTAAATTAGAAATTTAACTAATATAGAGAATTTTAATTAATTAATTAGTTTATATTAATATGTGGTTATATTAATTGTGTAGATTAATTATTAGTTGAGCAAATGATTGACCTTGTGGTAATCTTTAGTATTGCTTTGGCAAGAGGCAACCACTTTCCACTTGTTATATATGCTAATATGTTGTTTGTGAGTATTTTGCTATTTTTGAATAATATTTGTTTTTTGGAACTCGAGTAGATATATTATACTTTTGAGCTATGAAAAATTGTCTTGTGGGATTTTTAGAATTGCGAAGTTTGGAAAAGATATATGATTTATATCTTATGGATTATACTGAGAAAAGATTGAGACATTTTTGTTATATTGTGAATGGTTGGTTGTTGTTTGGATTTTGGATTGAGCTCTATCCTACCACGTGGTAGGGCTGCCATTGGTGCACATTGGTTGGCTTTTTCCTTTGTCCCTAGAGTAAGGGATAGACCTTTGTGGCTTTTTATTCATCCCTCAAAGTGTGGGATAGGCCTATAATAAGGGATGGACCTTTGTGACTACTTATTTGTCCCTTAAAATGTGGGATAGGCCTATAATAAGGGATGGACCTTTGTGACTACTTATTCGTCCCCCAAAGTGTGGGATAGGCCTATAGGTCTGTTTGATCCTCTATAGTAAGGGATAAACTTATGTGGCTTGTGTGTTAGCCCCCGTAATGAGGGTTTGGATGATTGAGATTATTTAAATATACATATTTGTATTTTCATTGATATATATATGTTGAGATTTAATAATTATCCCACTTGACACCTCACAAGCACATGTTAGTATGTATGATGAGTTGGAAAGTTGGTTACTGAAGCGTTTGTCTCACCCTGTGGTTTTTACTATCTTCAGGTGATATTCAGGTGGTGGCCCATCAGGAAAGGCTCTGGGGGCATAGTGTGCTGTTATAGCTTGTATAGCCTCCTTGTTTTTGTGTTATGTGCTGACTTGTTATATATTGCCACAGAGGGCCCATATACTCTAATGTTGTAAACTAATACTTTAAATTACTATTATCTGATATGGGAGGTCATTGGAAGACCAAAGATATTTAAGACTTTGTGTATTACGCTTATTTGATAGTGTTAACTTTTGACTAATGGGCTCCATGACTTATATTAAAATGATTTATCAGTTCGTGTGTTTGAAAGTATAAGTTTGGTTTGGGCTAATAGTTGAATGATATTTCTGGACTTTGAAAGTCCAAGGCCCAAGTTAACAATGGATGTTGCTCGTAATATAAGTTTATTTCTTTTAACCATGATAACGATTTTAAAATTTTAAGGTTTCTTCTTTTCTACCATGGTTAATCGTTCGAATAAATTGAAAATTTTGATCTAAATGGGTTTTAAAAGAACGGTTGTCACACTGTCCAATTTTATATAAGGCAAGTTAAGGATGATTTGAAGTTAGTCTAATGATTAAGGGGTAGCAAAGAGTAGAAAACTTGTGAGATTGTATGTTAAATGGAAGAAATTCATGATGTTCATCCTATGTACAATTTTTGGCCAAGAGGGATTCTTGAGCCAAGGTTTGATTCATGTTAATTTGATACATTCAATGAGTTTAAAAGGCAAAATTATGTAGGGTTGCATTTAGAAGGAGTGATTGGAAGCATTAAACTTGAAGATTGAATTTTTGAACCCCAACCCTAGTGGCTTGGACAAATAAAGTTTGATAGGTAGGAGTTGGATTTTGATAGGTCTAAGTTCAAAATGAATCCTACATACAAAATTATATAGGAATAATAGTTCACAACCTTTTCATAGTCCTTAGAGATTAAATCAAAATTTTATCCAAGGATTGTATTACAAGGTGCAACCCTGGGTTGTTCACTTAATTGGAGCCTAAAATGAATGGACCTAAGCTAACTTATATGCCATTTATTACAAACTAATCGAGAAAAAGGTGTTTTGATTTTTGAAGACATTAATTGAACTAAATTGAATTGTAAAAAGTATTTTTGGATTTTAGAGATATGAAAAATGGAATGGTGAAAAACAGGTGATTATATAATGATAGAATCCTCTTGAAAGTGAGTTCTGGCTATCATAGTTCGAAATTGATTTTTATGGGAGTAGGGATCACTAAATCTCCAAAATGATAAACCTTAAAGTACTCTTTATGTTCAAGATCTTAATCAATGGGACTTTATTTCTTAAGATCATGTGAAGTGCTCTTCGTGTGTGTAGTAGGATAAGCAAATGCAACAGGTCAAATGCAATCCAGAATCAACTCAATATTAAACACAACCATGCAAGATTAGAGAGTATCAAGAAGATTACAAGTAGACATATATGAAACTACATATATTTAAGCTCAAAGTTCTACATAAATCAATCTAACTAATATCAAAAATCTGATTACAACTATAATCAAGTAGCTCAACTACAAATTACAAACCCTAAACCTAGGAATTTATAAATTCATACCTAAACTATGGATTAAACTACTCCCATTCTTAGCTCATTGAACTTCAACCATTACTACACCTTCAAGAGGAAGAGAAACGCCTAACCACATATAGTACTTTGAAGCTTCACAACAAGGAATGAATCTGAGCTACCCATAGTAGAGGTTTGACAGTGGAAAATAGGAGGAAATTAGGGTTCGATGAGAGAAAATGAGAAAGGATGAATATGGTGGAGGCTATGTTCCATGTGAATGATGTCACTTACCACAAAATAGAGTTTCTAAACCAGTAGTAAGGTGTATTGGGTTGGTTTGCATGAATGGGTAAGTGAAATTTTCAAAAATAATTCGAGTCTAGGTTGTTGATTCAAAGAGTTCACCATGGTGAAAGAATGACTTCGCTGCGACGAACCATTCCCAAGAAGTCTTATGGTGATATTCCTAGTTTTGCCACGGCGAAGGCATGAGTTGGTCACGATGAAGTCTGGCAGTGTTGAACTTGTCTGCTGTATTGTCATGGTCTTCACTCTTGGCTCCACTTCTTGAGTGTCCTGTAATAAAAAGTAATGGTTTGAGGTATCAATTGTCCTAAAAATCAATTGAATGCAATTAATGAATAAGTATGACAATTTTTCCCTCAAATAGCACTAACCTAAAACGAAGACTCTCAATCTCAATTAAGCACAATTATGATCAAACAGAGCCAAAAAGTGTAACAAAAACATTAAAAATATCATCAAAAAATATAGACAATTTGTACTTAATCAAATAGCATGTAAAAATAATTTTAAAAAGGATGATGTAAAAATCCTAAAATTCAGGTTAAGAGATACAGGTTTTAAGGGAGTTTATTTACGAATTAATGGATTGGTATATAAAAGGCCCTTATTGTATGCATAATAGGACTTGGTGACTATCAAGGGAAGCTTAAAAGTCAAGAAGCAAGGACCAAGGATCTAGCTTGTAGGAAAGGTAGCAAGAATACTCAACTTTAATGTTGACTTGCTTAATTGTTATGTATGGCTTTATACCATGATTATGGTTGAGCATATGATAATGGTCATGTCCTTGAATTGGTTGCATTGTTATGCCTTGACATTATGCTTATAGAGTTTTGTTATGTATTGAAACTACTCTTATGCTTCCTAGTCCATGGTATTATTTGTGATTGTCTGATAATCATGTGTTGTTGACATTGTTATTGATATTCTTTGCTACTGGGATTTTTTTGAAATTTCATTCCTATTACACTTGTTTTGTCACTAAATAGGGGTTGGAATTTCTAAAGACAAGGAAAAAATTGTGGAGAGGTGAAGAAAAATATGTTACTAACATGTCATGACTTATTTTGATGATATATTTTGTAAAAGTTTGTAAATTAATCAAGTATCATGTATGAGACTGAGATCCTTATTGTATAATATTTATGATGATGTATGGAGGTAGACTTATGATGTAGTAGGTGTAACATCCCGATTTTTAGGCCTATAAGTATCAGAAATAGCCTGAATGAGATAGCCTACCAGACCCTTTTTAGTAAAGGTCCTAAAGATGCAAAAGAAGTTAAAGCAGTTTCAGGGACTAAACTGCAAAGTGAATGTTTTAAGGGGCTAAAAGGTAATCAAAGTTAGAGGCTCCAATAAAGTCTCGAAGGCCAGAAAGAGAAAAGAGACTAGATACAGACCAAAGGTTAAGTTAGAAGCCTCAAAGAGATGGTTTTATGAGGTTGAGCCTAAGCAGGGGTAAAACCGTAAATTCAGAAAGTTACGGCCATCAGGGGTAAAAATGAAAAGTACTTAGAAAATTCTAAGAAAATCCCAAAAAATGGGAAATAATATTCTAAGACTCTTTTGTGAAGAGAGATGACGAAAATACCCCTGAGGTAACTTAAAAGGAATTTATAAGTTTATGGCTCAATTTGAGATGTAGAGGTAGATTTAATTGTTTGAGTCATAAGAAAGCCTCAGAAAATTATGGTAAAATGGGGATGTATGATCTAAGAGACTATAGAAAATTATAAAATTAGTCTCATCCCCAGAAGACTAGCAAAATGGCTTTAAGAATACTTAAAAGCCAGTTGTGCCGAAAAAGGGCATTTTAAAGAATGATTTTTAAATGGGGCTACAGGTTGAGTTATGACTTGAGAAAATTCACAGATTTTCTCTAGAATATGAGGAATTTTATGATATTTTTGGATGAATTTTTGGAGCTCTAGATTAAATAAAATGCTCCAGTCAAATATTAAATAATTTTGTCCCCTAAATAGGAGACAAAACCAAAGAAAATATCTAAGAGCCATCATGACGATGCTGAGTCAGCATGCTGAGTCATCAAGCGTAATCATGACACCGATGAGTCATCATGCTGAGTCACCAAGCGTAATCATGACACCTACGAGTCATCATGCTGAGTCACCAGAAGATATTTATGGACAGCATAAAAATTAGAACGCAGTATGGGAATATTTTAGACAGTCTTTTGTCTACCCGTTATAGTGAAATCTCTACTGCATGACTCAGTAAGGTTAAGTAGCCTGTCAGTAGAGCTAATTATTTTTCCCTCTGCTCCTCTAAGGTGGCACCATATATGTACTTATTAAGATGAGAAAATAGTGTCAGAACATGTCCTGGTGATACAGGGTAAGTCAAGACCCGAAAAGTATCCGATACGGTGCAAGATTGGCTTGATAGGTGGAGAAATAATTAAGAAAATATTTTTGCACGAATTTTCCATTTATTTTCTCCCTATTTTAATGCCATAAATGATGAAAGGACATGAAAGTGACAAGTGTACGGTTAGATGAGAAAAAGAAAATATTACGTGTACGGCTAGATGGAAGACACGTGTGCGGTCGGATTAAAGACATGTGGCTTGATGATGTAAGCATAATGTCATCATGATGAGGTAAGCATGGTGTCATAGGACACTTGTCACCGTAAGATCAAAAGAGAAAATGGACGGTCCAGATCGAGCCACGTATTTTTAAGATCAACGGTCCAGATTCAGTCTGCTTTTCTATAAATACCCCCTCCCCCTACCATTTCGTCCAAGCATAAGGAATCCATGGGGAAGCTCTTGAAAAATGGTTCCTAGAGAGAGAAAGAAGAGGGAGAAAGAAAGGCCAAGTGGTTCCAAGCCAGATCAAACTCTAAAACAAGGTATGTGATGGTTATAGCACCTGGTTTTATGCCTATTTCGGATTAGTTACTGTGTGTATCGGATTCTGAAATTTTTCATGCTTAAAGTACACTCTGTGAGCTTTAAATCTATAGGTAGAACACTTCATTTGGATATGTGTACGATTTATGGTGATTTTTCAAAGTTAGGGTTTGAAATCTGGAAACAGTGTTGAACTTTTGGAAGAGTTTCGATTTCCGTACAGTTCCGGTACTGTTCGGTGTAGAATTGGTTCCTGAAACTATTTTTTCCTTAAATTTAACTTAAGGAGCTTTCAGTGAGACTTGGAACCACTCAATTTGGATTTTTCTAGAATTAATTATGAATTTCCAAAGTTGAGCAAAAATTCTGGAAATTCTGCGTGAACAGTACCCGCGAAGCAAATTTTCCAGATTTGGTATTCTTGAATCTAAGGCCATCTAAAGTGGTCCTAATTGACAAGAAATGGATCTTAAGGATGGGAAATGATATGATTTATGTTAGAAAAGTTGGAAAGAAAACCCTAAGACTAAGAGAAAGGGTTGAGGTTCAAGAAAGCCAGTCTTGAACTTTATGTAATCTAGTGGTCCTAATGGATTGTATGATCAATGTGACTATGTTTAGGACCTTTGGAACATCCAAGAGGATGTTTGGTGATGTTGACCGAATGTCCACATGGTTGGAAAGTCAAGGGAGTCAAAGGAAAAGCAAGGGGAAAGCCATGTTACAAGGTAGTGAACTTACCTATACTGTGTGCTTGATATGTATGCTTGCATGATGTGATTGTGTTGCCATGATGTGACTAAGCTATGATGAAATGTTTGCAAAGTTATGTTTGCAAGTTTATGTTATGTTTTGCCTTGGCAATATGTTATGGAAGCATGAAATGCTTTAGCTTACTTTCCATGGCATTCATCTGTTAATGTTACAACATGTCATGCATGTGCATTATGTCTTGCATGCTTATGGGTAGTGTTTGCTACTGAGATTCCCCCGAATCTCACCCCTCCCTAACCAACCATTTAGGTCAATCAATGATGGGTAATAATGGCATGAGAAGCAAGGAGAAGTAAGCAGAGAATTATTCTTGTTGATAGATGAGACTGTCGATAAATGTATAATTCTACTATTTTGTGAACTATGTTATGGATGCCAATGATGCCATGTATTTAATTATAATATTTATGGCATGAATGAAAGTGTATAAGCATGAACGGGAAAGAGTAAGGCCATGTTATGTATGCCAAAGAAATAAAAGGAATTAAAGAGATGTTAAGGGATAAAACGTAAGTCCTGGAGCAGTGAATTTGTAGCTCCAGTTTGACCTATCAAACGAGTGAGTTAGGTCATAAGATTTGGCAAGCAATGAGATCTGATGTTTCTCTTTAAAGTGAAGGGTAGTTTGCCCGATTCCAATAACCGAGCAGAAAGTTATGCCTTTCCAAAGTTAGGCAAAAATACACTAAAATCCGAAAATGACCAAATGAACAGTACTTTTTCAAAGGAAATTGAGCTCGAATTTCAAGGCAATCAGTTCAGAAACTATTTTTCCTCAAAATTTTATCCAAAGAGCTTTCTGTAGAACTTAGAATCACTCAATTTTGATTTTTCTATAATTAGTTATAAATTTTCGAAGTTTGTCACATTTTAAGGTGACAATGAATAGTAACCCGTAAATGAAAATTTTCAAAGTTGATTTTTCATCAATTGTAGCCTTCAAAAGTGATTCCAAATGCTTCCGTAAGGAAAGTTAATTGATTTAAACATGAGGTGTTACAGTAGGTATGATTAATGTTATGTTTAGTTAAAACAATTCCCAAGTATACAATTCTTGAGAGTTGAAATATTGCCCTTAAAGCGATATTACTATGATTGTAATATAGCTTAAATAGTGATTAAATCTGCCAACGAGATTTAGTAAGCTTATAATACACATCTCGAGCTCTAAATAGAGTAATAGATCATCAACTTTGGAATTGTGTACTAAAGTTATGAATTTTTGAAGTCAAAAAAATCTGAACAATATTGTTTTGACCAAATGCATAGTAAAACTTTCTTTCAATTTGAACACATGTAGTAACAGAAGTAAGGCCTAGCAAGTATTTTTCTCCTTACAATACATTAAGAGAGCTTTAAATAGAGACCATAACCACTTCATATTGATTTTTTTTTTTTTTACATTTAGTTATGAATTTTCAAAATTTGTCAAAATTTTAAAGTTACGATATGAATAGTGGCCCAGGAAGATAAATCTTCAAGTTTTGATTTCTTAACCTTAATGGCACACTTAATGGTTCCTAATGGCATCTCTTGTACACTAAAAAGAAGGGATGTTACAACTATTGTCTGCTGCCACAAATGATTTAGAGTTGGAAACGGGGCATGGTTGGGTGAGGGAGTAGATAAGCTTGTACTCGTGATTTGCAGTGTTCCTAACCAACAAATAAAAAATTTACTCTATTGTCACTAATTTAATTCATCCAAGTGTATTTAATAATAAAAATTAAGAATGAAGGACAAAACATTTGTTTATGGTTTATCTTTTAATTTATAAGACATCCTACTATTTTAGTAATAATTTGAAAATAATTAACATATTTATTCTGATAAATAAAAAATACTTTTTAATACTCCTAAAAGATTAAAAAAAATTATTTAAACCTCACTAATTTATTTGCCCCATGCACTCAATCAATTAGTATCTTCATTTAAGTCAACTGTAATACTCCCTTTATTATTATAAATCATATTTTTAAGGTTTAGTGAAGATATTAGATGCAAATTTTTTTTTTTTGGTTGGAGAGAAGATATTAGATACAATTTTTTTTTTGGTTGGAGCGAAGATATTAGATACAACTGACTTAAATGAAGATATTAATTGACTTGCATGAAGATATTAATTCATTCAATATATGGGGCAAGTAAATTATGAAAGTTAAGTAATTTTTTTATTTATCTTTTTGGAGTATCAAAGCATATTTTAAAATTTTTATTAAAATCCCATTTGATTCAAAATATAAGCATTAAATAATTAAATCAAATAGCTCAAAAAATTAGTTAAAATTTGTCAAGATAATACTATGTAAACAAAAATGCAACTTGTTTTTTTTTTAAAACACCCTTATTTATAAAGATGATAGATGGGAGAGAGAATGAGTGAAATAAGATAAAATAGAATAGGTAGAAGAAAGATAGGGAAAATTAATATGATAGTCCTTACAGTTTTATCAGATTTTGAATAAGGTCCTTATAGTTTTTTTTTTTTATTAAATCCTTATTGTTTGCTCTGTTAATACTATAAGTCTTTCTGTTAATTCAGCCGTTAATTGAATTAACACTGTTTTTTCTTTATCTCTCTCGGTCGCACTGTCTAGCTTCTCTCTCCACTCTCCCCCTTCTTGTCCCCTTTCCCCACCATCATCTTCTTTATCTCCTCTCTCAGTTTCTTTGTCTCTTCTCTCACTGGTACTTCATATTGTTTCTCATCTTCTTCTTTATCTCCTCTTGTAGTAATATACACATACTTTTAAGTGAATTCTTAAAGACCCTATTTTTCTACCACATTTTCGATCAGAGGTGGAATAAAAGTAAAAACTAAAGTATAATGTCTTGCACAATATTGTTGAGTTTATAGCATGAAATTGGAGCCGAGTTGAGTAAGTTTGAATGGAAATCAAATAGCACTTTTCGTATAGAAATTCTTGGTCAAATATATTATATATGGATATTTTGGATGACCATCAGTGATCCACAGCGCATTTGGGAATTAATTTGTCGATGTCAACAAAATATTGAAGGGAATTGAAAAACACGCAATGGAATAAATTTAAAAAATTTCAATCCCTTGCCCGGATCTACCGATCGTGTTTAAATCAAGTAGTAAGAAGCATTACCTTCGATGTTCGATTTCTTGGTGGCTCGGTGATTCCGCCGTTTAGGATGCCTCTGCTCGCCTCCTTTGTCGCTCGAAGTCGACAACTCCGGTCGGCTTCCTCTACTAGTATCCACACGAACAGCTCTCTAGTCACGAACGACGTGCTAGCGCCTCTTTGTCCGTCTAGGGTTTTTCAAAGAATCCGTCCTCCTCTCTCTAATTTTTGGCCGTTTCTTATCTGCAAGCTTTCGCCCTCACACACACAAAACTCTAGCTCCTAATATCAAATATATAGGATGCTATAGATATTATGAATGATATTTAATTTCGAAATCAATCCTAAATTAATTCTGAAATTAATGCAATATCAAATATTGCCTAATTAGATAAGAGAACAATTAAATAAATACGGTTTATATTAAATCCGTCTCACAGATTTAATTCACCTATTTATTTAATTCAAAATAAAGATATGACGGAATTAATTTACATAGATCTAATTTATCCTTATAAATTAAATCTAACAGTTAATATTTCTTATATTTATATAATATATATATACGAATTTATATATATATACACGTCCACCCTATATTATTCATTGAATCTGGACATCATAACTTATGTTGGGCTATTTTGTGTGCGACCCTGTAGGCCCATATGAAGTTGGCAGTGGACCATTAACTATAATGACTCACAAGTCGTAAGCGGTCTCTAGCAAGACATCACGACTACCCAAATCATATGAGGATCGTTGAACGATGTAACTTTTCATATAACCATATCACGTCCCTTTTGTCACACGACATTTTGGTCATGGATGAGGCATGAAGAACGTCATCCTCCTATTCATGACCGTTACTTTCTCGATCCCTGAGTAGTCTGAGTATAGAAATGGAACTACCTTTCCATTATAGTATGGCCATACATTTCTCAGACTCACTCATCGAGGGGCCCAGTAATATCTCTCTATGAATGTGAGGGACAAATTCCATCTTGATCATTCACATTCCTCCGCATGAAAAACCACTAAGCCTGAACATAGTCTTTATGATCACTCGGTCAAAAGTGACTTTTGATTAAGTCAAAGTTGAGCGTTTCTCATGTAGGAATCCATGATGATCTCAGGTCAAAGGGCACGTACAGTGACATGGTTTGTATATGAGAGAAGCTTATGACTTAACCCATGCAGCTCTCTCATAGCGGGTCAGTCCAACACCTTGTACTCTTACATGTGCCTATGACTTTAATTTATATCTCTATATATCTTTAAAGTCATACTGGTCTTATTTCATCTCTGCTCCCATATAGATGACTGACCAGGGACATTTAGGATAAATCATGAGTTATCCAAGGATAGTCATCACAATAAACATGCAAATAATATGATAACGTAATTAATAAATTCATAAATCAACAATGTTCATAACATAATGATTGGCCCCTAGGGCACAATTTCCAACAAATATATAGGCCAGCTACAACATACTCTGTTACTCTGTAGTGCTCTGTTTTTTCCCCCCTTTTCCATGAAAATTCTGTTCACCATATGCATAGCTAGAATGAAGGAGGCAGCGGGTACTATTACAGCTGTGAGAAGGAAATAATTGAAATTTAAGAGTAAAGCTTTTGTAAGAAGAGATAAAGAAGATGATGGTGGAGAGAGAGATTTGGAGAGGAGAGGGAGAAACTGAAAGAACAGACAAAGATGAGAGGGACGGGATATGAATGGGTAGCGGGGAGAAAGAGAACTGAGTGCGGAGACAATGCGATGGAGAGAGAAGAAGACGATGTTAGCTTAAATTAATAGCTAAATTAACAGAAGGACTTACATTATTAACAGCGCAAAAAATAAGGATTTAATAAAAAAGAAAAAAACTATAAGGACTTAATTCAAAATCTGATGAAATTATGAGGACCGCCATATTAATTTTCCGAGAAAGATATAAAAAATTAGAGAGACATATAATTAATCAGAATTAAAAATAAAAAAATGCATTAAATGATAAAACAACTCCAAATTATGATCTCTAAAAAGAATCAAATCCTTAGAAAGATTTCATGCTTGTATTTTGAATGGAGTAGAATGTCTTATAAGTTAAAACATAAACAATTATGTTTTATTCATAATTTTTATTTGCTAAGGAGTAAGGATAGAGCTGGAAATGCGGGCTGGCGGTGCGGATACGGGCCAGCTCGCAGCGGTGCGGGCCAAAAGCGGTGCGGGCTGAAGTAGCCCGCACTTTGGCGGGCTGGCATTTTGCCAGCCCGAGCCCGCCGGCCCGCCTAACTTTTTTTTTAAAAAAAAAATTATTACTTGTATAAGTTTGGACTTAGTTTGTAATGTTAAAATTGGATTTGGAGTTTTAAACTTGAGTAATGAGTTATAATAAAATAATGTGAGGATTAATTTATAATTTGAGAAGATATTTTAGAAAAACTAACACATATTTTTTTCTAAATAATTAATTTGACTATTTTTCTTATCCAAATTAATTAAGTAGATCTTTTATGTATGTATTACATATGCAATTACATGGATGAGAAGATGTAAATATGAAATTTGGGGGTTAAAATCCTCCAATTATGTTGTATAACATATTAGAAATTATATAAAAATTAAAATTTAAAAAAAAAAAACGGGCTAGCCCGCCAACTGGCGGGCTAGCCCGCGGCGGAGCGGGCTGAAAACGGTGCGGGCTGGAGTAGCCCGCACCTTGGCGGGCTGGCATTTTGCCAGCCCGAGCCCGCCATTTTTGGCGGGTTGGCGGGTTGGGCCCGCCGTATTACCAGCTCTAATAAGGATACTGCACGGCTGCCGGGACACTGTACAGGGCTATTTCATCCCTCCCCCACTCACTCTTGCGCCATTTCCCCGCTCTGATTCGTTCAGCCTTTTTCACAGGTTTATGCTTCTATTTTGGCTGAAAACGTCGTCGTTTGCGACAGCGGATGAGTGGATGGCAAAGGAGAGCAGCCGGATTCCACCAGCACGTTGATGGCGGGCAGATTCCGCTGTAGTGGCTGATCCTCCACCTCGATCTTCTTCTTCTCCTTCGAACTTTATGAGTTGCAGACTGGTGTAGTAACTCTGATTCGCCGCCCCAGCATTAGGCTTCTTCTTTGCCGGATCCTTCTTCCGTCGGCCTTCGTCAAACGGGATTGCAGCTCCAAGGTGCGTTGTCAAATATCCCTTGAATAGGAATTTCAAATGGCTGTATAGTTTATCATTCAAGTGAACTTATGCATAGTGAATACCCAACAAGGACTTAATTTAAAGATTGAAATGCTACAATTAATCTCAGTTGGTGGGTTTTTGCCTATATTTTTATGCGGATTGAGTCAAGGGTTGAAAGGGATGAATGTTACAAGTTTGCAAGCGGGAAAGCAATGGGCCAAATTTTTATTTCTTTTTTTTCCAATAGGCTAAATTTTCAGATAAGTATTATAGGAGGATCCTTGATCTTTCATAAGTTTCTACTACAAGAGGAAGAAGAAAGAATACAAGAATCATGGAAATCGGACCTTTTCGAAGTCTTAATGTTTGAAGTGAGTTTGACACTTCCGTTTTTAGTTTTCTAAATTCACTCCTAATTTGGTGACTGGAATTTACAATGCAATACGATTTAGTTAAAGCTCATTTGTTCAAGGTTCGGTATTTAATGAGATGCGTCCGCGCAATAGTTTCTGCATGTCCGACGTAATTTTGTCAATGAATAAATCTCTGTCAGTTTCTATTATTGGGAAGGAAGGCAGTTTGATGAACTATAATTATCTGTCCCCGTAGGAACTCGAGATCGTGGGATAGAATTCTTGTGTTTGAGGAAACGTATTTCATAGTCTTGCAATGTACTATGGCTAGCGTCCGAATGGCAACATATAGTGATACTGATGGTGACACGCCTAGCAAATTGACCTTGAGTCTTGAATTTGATAGTTTGCTTCCTAGTTCTTATTTCTTAAATAACCCGTTCCTTTATTTTTTCCTTTAAATGCTTTTCAGACATGAGATGCTAGGTTATGCAGGAATCAAAGACAAATACTATGCAGTTAAATTCCACAAAGTTATTCCTTTTTTATTATGTAATATTACAATTCTAATATGGATTAAGTGGTTACTTGCTGTAATGGTATAACTTACTGTAGCTTCTATATATAGTCAATTTTCAGACTTTTCTAGGCATGACCTTTTATATAATAATTGAATGAATGATTTTTACATGTAAAATAATTCTGTAAACTTTATGCATGTTTCTTTATTCATTATGTTCTTGTAAAGTACCGCGCAAAAATATGAGTCTCTAAAACTAAATTGGCTGTTTGGATGTGGAAAAGGTGGCCTAGCAGGGGATGGGTTGGGCAAGTCCAGCCACGCTAATCCATATCCCTCAATGTAATGTTATGTTCTGGCAAATGATGTAGGTTTGAGGAATGTTTCAGAGGGAGTGACTTTGTCTCGGTGTAGATTACATGCATCCCTATATATTTTTATGAACATGACATTTTGACATGAATTAGTTAAATTGTTAGTTAAATTGGTGATTTATATATCTTGGAATACTTTGAATCTTTTGGTGGGTCAATTGTCTTTAACATGATGTACCTGGGAATTATTTTTATACTCTTATTTGCTTACAAAACTTCCTCTTATACATTACAGCTTTTTTGATAAAAGTTATAACTTTTGAGTAAGAAGCACTGGAACTTTCTACTTTTTTTTTTTTTTTGATGCTCTTGCAAGCCTTATTTTCTCATCCTCTCAAGTCTTCAAAACGTACCTTGATTTTAAAACCTTTTAGCTTGGACGAAATCTTTTTTTGGATGATGAGATTTGGACTTTTGACTTATTTGTGGTCTATTCTTTCCAATTCTTTTTCCAGTTCATGATTTATTAAGCAAATAGGTAGTAGTTTCTTGTTTTAGAACTCTTTTAAGACGCATGGCACCATCTAAGCTGAGATTTTTCATTTCGACTTTAACATGCATTTCTATCCATGGAAGGTTCTACTCCCAATAATTCCATATTGCAGAGATCTCAACCCCATACGCAATTGTCCTTTCCTTTACTCTTGCTAGATATATGGGCTTCCTTGACGAATATGCATTAGGATAATATGGCTTTATTGTGATACTGGGATTACTTTGTTCTTTTATATTTTGAAGGTTGAATAAACTGATCTTATTCACTTATTTTCATCAGAGATTACAGCAGTTCAAATAGATAAAAAGTCTCTCAATCATTAGAGCAATATTCTCGGATACTAGAAGAAATACTAGCTTAGATAAAAACCCCTGCATTTTGACGCATCCTCTATTCATGACATAGTTTTATGTTATATATAGGTATCTACTGGTGAGAATGCTAAATGCGTCCCTGTGACTCTTATTATGTTACATATATTTTAGTTTCTTTATCTTGTTTATTTTGTTTTATTTTATCACGTATCTAGTAATAGTCAAGTTAAATCTATGTAGTTTGATGTCCTGATTTACTTGAGAGAATCAAGTGTCTCGATCTCTCTAAACCTACAGACTTCAATATGTGTAACCTAGGTTCTGATTGAGAATAATATGAACCAGACAAGAAGTTCCTCCTGGTATTTTTACTCAATGTTCATCTACAATAATTTCTACATTGTTCTTGATATATTTTTTGGAATTGAAATATTACTTACAGGGAAAAAATGAAATTGGATCCAGGGATGTTATGATATTGGAGTTTTGGTGAACTTGTACTCAGTTGCTTCTTTTCTACTTCAGTTTCTTTAAAAAAATTATAAAAATTTTGTCTTCTTCCTTGTTTTGACCAACCACAGAAATTCAGAGACTTAAATTCAGCGAATCCATGTGCTTTCTATTTGGAGCTTGGGTTTTCTTCTTGGATTCAATTTATTTTATCTATCACAGTAATTTTTGTTCAAGTGCATCAATCATCGAATTCATACTTTGTCTTGTAGATGATTGATTTTGTTTTTGATTCTTTATGATCAATAGTATTCACCCCCGTGTTATCTCTTCACTTCATTTTTCAGGTTTTTGCTCTTTTATCTCCTCCAACGTTTAACCCTCAACCGTAGCTGATCAAGGTATGCCCTTCTCAATTATCAATTGTTACTATGTTTAGGCAACTTGAATACTGTAAATTCTCTATCCATAAAATTAGTCTAGCTTCTTATACTATCTGCACAAAAATGGTGGCAGTATAGAGAAGTCATTATCCATGGAAAATGTCAAACTGGATGCTCAATGTGTTGCCCAAGTCTTAGATAGATGCTTTCCTACAGAACCTCATTCGGGTATTAGATTTTTCATTTGGGCTGGACTGCAGTCTAGGTACAAGCATAGTGCTTACTGCACAAGAAAGCATCATTTGGCATGAATCAAACCTCCCTCTGAAATTTAAGATTTCATTTCCAACCACCCAAATCATTAGTTGAATGTTAGGTCTGACTTTAAATTATTTTTTTGACCAAAATGCCCCTTTTTAACTTAATAATTATTTAGACATTTATATTTTCCAAAAAATGTTCTTTATAAAATCAAAAAATAATTCTAATACATATTTTTTAAAAATTTCTAATATGTTATAGAATTTATTAATTTTGATCCAAATCATAAAATTTTTTAATTTTAACATTTTATCACATTCATTGGAAGTTATTTACTTTGATTTCTTTTATATTGTAAAAACGTATTTCAAATACATAGTTTTTATTTATCGTGAAGTTTAAATGATATAAGTTTTAAGAATTTTATAAATTATTTAAATTTATAATTCAAAACTTTTAGACACAACTTCGTTACAAAGAGTATATATATTTATGAAAAAAATTAGTTAAATTTTTAATCAAGTCTTTTATGTTTGCCTTGACAGAATAAAATTTGTGTCATTGCTAAAATATAATTTAGGAATTTACTAGAAGGAGGGGTAAAATAATAAATAAAACTTATTTTGATATAAATTTCAGTTAAAAATAACATTTTTAGAATCTTTTTAGAATGTTCCTAGCAGTGTTAACTAATGGACTAAAAATTGCATGTTTTTAAAATAGAGGGGAGGTCTATGTAATTGATGTAAACTAGAAGGTTACTCAGAATATCTTATTCTTTATATTAAGAAGTGGGTAGTATATATAGATGCACGCATACTTACATTATGTAGCCCACTCGGATTGGATTTAGATTTTGTGCATCTTTTCCTTCTTGCAAAAAACACGTAAAAGAAAATTACTGGTCATCGGTCTCTGGGCAGCAGGGAAGAAGAACGAACCAGACCACTGAACTTTCACTTTGGTGTGGACGAAGGTAAACGAACCCTTCAACAGAGTTGTGAGAACCTACTCATCGAAGCTTGGAGATGTCAGAGTAGTCAGGGAAGTAGCCAGAGCACTTGGATGACTATGAGAAATGATGGATTAGTCATTGAGTTATAGAAATTCCTCAGTCAGCTATCTCAAAGTACGATTTCCACAAAGGCTTTTAACTGTCTCCATCTAGGTCATTTGCACTTAACTTGTATGGAGAAACATCTGCGAAATCAAGCTTATGTGCATTATAACCATACTAATCCTTGCCAATATGTGAGATGGACTGCAAGGTAACTTATTAATTTGATGGCTTGCTTTTGAAACTTCTTTAAAGTGATGGCTATTTTTGGATTTGACAGGGAAAGCTACCAATTTATGTATGCAAGGCCTTGGCAACTAATCAATGATTTTTATTTGCATGTTGTTCAAGGGAGGTTGTCTTTACCAGCTCTGTTTGGATCCCAGGTGTGTTGTTTTCTGAAGGAAAATAATACTTATCTTCCAATATAGTTCCTACTTTCCTTCATCGTTCGTATGCATCATACTGTGAAAAGTGGATTACTTGCTATTGGCATTTGGTTTCTATCTAGCTAATAATGTTCGTAAACAACTAATGTCAAGTTAATGTCTTTTAAACTGGTGAAAGGAGTAAAAGAAATAGAACTTTATTGTGGGAATGGTGGAGGTTTCTTACCTATCACCTTTCCATGTTGGGGGTAAAAGACTTTTCCTTATCTTTACACTTTTATTGTGTTTTTGATTCTGGAATAAATCCTTATCCTTGCTTCTTGAACTATGGTCTCTGAGTTTGATTGGTTTGTATGCACATTGTATAAAGGGTTTATGAAACAAATTTCATTTTGAATCAATAACTTTTAATTGGGTAAATTGAATGATTTGGAGAAGACTATGCTGTATAGTTTGCATTTAGTTGTTACCACTCCTTTGTGATGATAGTAAATGAAGAGCGTTATGTGTGTTGTGTTCTTGTGCAACCAGTGGACCTCCATGCTATGGCACCAAGAAGACATTCTAACAAGTTCAGTTTGTAGTCCTAATTATTTTGGGTTATATGGGGCAGTTTTTTTTTTCCCCGTCCCTTTTAAATATTATTATATGGTTATTTCTCTTTATTATATGAGTTATAATATTAACAATAAAATTGAGTAAACAAACTGTGAAGAAGAAGACTTGAGGAAACTTTTCAAAAGTAAAAATAAAAGCAATCTTCCTTTGTCCTACATCCCAACTGGTGTCATGGCTGTATTGATTTATTGAGTTTGTAACTTGTCAATTACTTGTCATCTCACTACCTAATTTTATCAATTTACATGCGAAACTTTGAGTATCGGAAAGTGATATTTTATTTAAAGGAATTTTATTACATATATAGAGGAAAATAGGGTCGATCGAATCTGATTTGGCCTCCAATAATCCTCCTAGAATCATGGAAATAATGAATCCTAGGATTATATCTTATCATGAATAATGGCTCCTGCTAGCTTAGCAATAGAGTAATTAAGTTAAACTTCTAGGTTTAAAATTTTGAATACTTTATTTTCTTGAATGGTTTTCTTAATTCTTGGATTAATCATGGGCCACTTCATTCATTGCAGTGCACTTCACTCAATTCTTGAATGGTTTTCGCTTCTACTATTTTAATAAGTTCTAATGATCTATGAAAACAGCCAATTACATGATTTCAAAAATACAGGGTAAGAACCATAAGGAACGTTTAATAATTTTGAATAGCTTGGAAATAATCATTGAACTAAAAGGTTTCCCCCCCCTACTAGCCTCGCATTTGCTTTCAAATTATTCAGAGACATGTTGCATCAATTTTTCTGTATGGCCTACTGGTTTTCTTTCTGAACATTAGTATATCATGGCATCCTATGCTATTTGCTTGAAGATAATGCATAATAGGTATCACAAAATGCTGTGTAATTTTCTATGTATTATTCAAAGGTTGATGAAGTACATAAATAGGGGTCGGATTCCCTACAAAAGGCTGGAAATCTGATTGGATTAAATGGTAATGATATTGAGTAATCAACCCATAGTTAATGCCCGTGATCCTAGATTCAGAAAAAGGAAAGAACATAGAATTAAGGATGTGATTCCAACAGCTAGTAAATCTGTCTTCGACTCTAACACTTCTCCTCTGGTTGGAGAGTAAATATCTAGCATTCTAAGCTTGCTTCGAAGACTTTCAAATTGGACTCTAGCTAGGGGTTTGTTCATTATGTCAACAATTTGATTTGATGATGTTGGCCATGGGCCTAAAAACCCTAACCCTAATTAGCATTGATTTGAAATTTAAATTTATGATGTAATCTAGTATCTAGGGATATTATTCTGATTTCATCTTTATTATTTGAATTTGTATTTCCTAGGATCTAGGTCAATCACTAGGATTTCAGCTTGTCACTCTCATCTATTAGGGTTTCTGTACTCTATTTATAGCCAGCACCTCATTTGAATAAAATATAAGTTCAGAACCATTAGAGTTCTTCATGGTATCAGAGCAAAATAATAACCTTTGGTATAGGCCTACCTAACGAAGGAGAAAACAACCCTAGATAGCCATAAACAAACCCCACTAGTTTGGCAGCAACAACAATCAGTTCAATTAACAACTAGAATTCATCCAAGCCCCTTCCTTTGGCCATTACCATTCATCGTCTCAATGGAGAATATTACCTCCAATAGTCCTCTAGTGTGAGACTCTTCATCATAGGCAGAAGAAAGTATGGATACCTTAATGGTACTATAAAGAAACCCACAACTAGCGACCAAAAGTATGCCACTTGGGAAGCAGAAAATTCAATGGTGCAGGTGTGGTTGATAAATTCAATGACCACCGAAATCAGCACTCACTTTTCTTTCTTCTCAACAGCAAAAGAAGTATGGGATGTTGCAAGGGACATGTTTGCTGTGATAAAAAACAAGGCTACCATACTTGAGATCGAGCGCTTCCTCCACGATTTCAAGAAAGGTAACCTTTCAGTGACCCAATACTACACTGAATTAATTGTTAAATGGCAGCAACTTGATGCATATGAGCCACATGCTTGGAGTTGCACTGGAGATGCAGTGCTCTATGCAAACATTAAAGAAGAAAAGCGCATCTTTAAGTTCCTTCTTGGGCAGAATTATGGGGCTTGAGAACTTGTCCCCACTAAGAGAAGTATTCTTTACAGTACGTGCTGAAGAGAGTCGAAAGAAATTAATTACTGACAACTCTGTTGAAGTTGTTCAGCCAAGTGCACTAACATCTAAAGGAGCAATCCAGGATAATCATAGAAAACTCAACAAATGGTGTGATCACTGCCTCCATGTGTTTTTGTGGTTGGTGCATGAATTGGCTTATTATTCCCACTGCATAGCTTATATCAGGGCGTGTATGGGTCAAGTAGATGAGCTTCCCTACTAGTCTCCTGTATTTCTCAGAGTCAACTAGGGTGGCCTTTGGCTTGACTTCTAGGTTGCATGAGGCCTCCACAGGGGTGTCACTTGGTGTAGCTTAAAGCATTCCTGATTCATGGAGGAGGTCCAGTGCGTATTTTTGTTGAGATACATTTATCCCTTTCTCAGTTCTGGCTACTTTCATGCCTAGGAAGTGTCTCATTTGACCAAGGTCTTTCACTTGGAATTCAGTTGCTAGTGCCTTCTTTAGAGATTCTATCAACTCTTCATCGTTCCCTGTGATAACAATGTGATCTACGTAGACAATTAGGATGGTGACCTTTTTGTTTTTGTGTTTTGCAAATAAGGTGTGATCAGCTTGACCTTGTGAGTATCCAATCCTCTTCAAAGCCTTTGCAAACCTGTCAAACCAAGCTTTTGGGGTATAATGATTTTTTGAGTTTGCACACTTTAGTGGCATTTTCAGGTCTTTGCACTCCTTCAGGTATTTCCATGTATACTTCCTCCTCTAGGTCTCCATTTAAAAAGGCATTCTTCACATCTAGTTGATGTAAAGACCAATCTAGGTTCGCTGCCACCTAGAGTAGGACTTTGATGGAGTTGAATTTGGCTACTGGGAAAAAAGTGTCCTGTTAGTCTATTCTGGAGGTCTGAGTGTATCCTTTCGCTACAAACCTTGCCTTGTATTTGTTTAGGCTTCCATCAGGATTGAACTTTGGAGTGAATACCCACTTGCATCCCACTGCCTTTTTTACTGGTGGTAATGTAGTGATATCCCATGTCCTGTTCTCCTTGAGGGCTCTCAGTTCCTCTTCCACAGCCTTTTTCCAATGCTGGCTAGTCATAGCCTGTTGGAAAGTTTCTGGTATTTTTATTGGTGCATTATTAGCAATAAAGTTTTGCATTTGATATGATAAATTGCCATAAGACACGAACCTTTGGATGGGATACTGGGTGCAAGACCTGACCCCCTTTCTTAGAGCGATTGGCCATCCCAATTCTTCAAGATTTATCCTCGAGTTAAAGTCATGATCATGCCTTATAGTGGGAGTACCCTCTGCTGATTCTTCATTAGGATCACTGTCATTTGTAATGTTATTTAATTCTTGATTTCCTAGGCTTTGTTCAGCTTCACTCTGGTTGAAGATTCTAAGTGAGTTTTGCAATGTTTCAATTCTGTCTTGAGGCATTTCAGTCCTAACTAGTGGGTTTTCTATTGAGATTTTGAGTTCATTAGGAAGCTATGTTGTTTCTGGTCTGATTGTTGATGTTTCAGGTCTATTTGTTATTTCTGGTATTGTATCAGGGCTGGTTGTTGATGTTTCAATTCTGTTTGGTATGTCTGGTATTGTTTCAGGTCTGATTATTGATGCTTCAGGTCTGTTTGGTATTTCTGGTATTGTTTCAGGTTGTTTGATGTTTCTGGCTCTCTGCTCCATAGTTCTTCTCCTAAAGGGGTAATTTAGGGTAGTAAGTATCATCTTCATAAAACACAGCGTTTTTAGTGATGTGGACTGTCTTGGTAGTAGGAGAGTAGCATTTGTACCTATTAGTGTTTCTGAATGATTCACAATATATTTCACTGAATAGCAATTTACATGATTTAATGATTCACAATATATTTCACTGAATAGCAATTTACATGATTTATAGGATGGGGAAGAATATTCCTAATTATTATAGATCTGATTTGGTTTCCCTAAATAGCTCCTAGAATCATGGGATAGGATAATAATCAGATATGATCAGATTTTATCTCAATCTGACTATTACAGCATTTATGATTAAATGATCCTGGACTACAGCATTTATGATTAAATGATCTAGGAGATTTAGGGTAAAATACTGGTTCATGGGCCGCTAACAGCCAGCCCACTTTCCCACACTCCCCCTCAAGCTGGTGAATAGATGTTGATCATTCCTAGCTTGTTTCTGAAACCTTCAAATTTTAGTTGAGTTAAGGACTTTGTCATCACGTCTGCAATTTGATATCTTGAGGGTATGTAGGCTAGGTCAATCACTTTATTGTCAATCTTTTCTTTGATGAAGTGACAATCTATTTCCACGTGCTTTGTGCGATCATGATGTACAGGATTGTTGGCAATTTTTATTGCTGAGAGATTATCACACCACACCTTTGTTGGTACCTTGCCTTCCATCTTTAACTCCTTAAGAAGCCTTACAAGCCATATCCCCTCACAAATACCTAGAGCTAAAGCCCTATATTCTGATTCTGCTGAGCTTCTTGAAACTACTGGTTGCTTCTTACTTCTCCAGGTTACTAAGTTTCCCCATACGTAGGAGCAATAACCAGTGGTAGACCGTCTATCCCTTTTAGAGCCTGCCCAGTCAGCGTCTGTGAAGAGTTCCACTTCTCTAGAGTCACCTTTTGCAAAGAATAGTCCTTGTCCTGGAGTATTTTTCAGATATCTTAAGATTCTGTAAACTGCTACCATATGTTCCTTTTGGGGACTGCTTGAGAATTGGCTTACTACACTAACAGGATAACAAATATCAGGCCTAGTGTGGGATAGGTAGATGAGCTTCCCCACTAGCCTTTGATACCTTTCTTTGTTTACTGCTTCTCCATCGGGTTTTATTGTCAGCTTTTGGTTTAGTTCCATTGGGGTGTTGGCTGGCCGAGATCCTAGCATCCCTATTTCCTTTAGGAGGTCCAGTGTGTATTTTCGTTGGGATACACTTATCCCCCTTTTTGTTCGTGCCACTTCCATCCCAAGAAAATATCGTAGTGGGCCCAGGTCTTTTATTTCGAACTTTGTTGCTAAATTTTCCTTCAGCCTTGCAATTTCTTTTTCATCATTACCTGTCAATACTATATCATCAACATATACAATGAGAGCTGTTAGTTTGTCATCATAGTGCTTAATAAATAATGTATCATCAGCCTGACATTGTTTGTAGCCTTGTCCCTTAATTGCTTGGGAGAATTTCTCAAACCAAGCTCTGGGGGACTGTTTTAGTCCATACAAAGATTTGTATAACCTGCAAACTTTCCCACAGTTTTTTGAATTTCTCATCCCCAAAGGGATTTCCATATAAACTTCTTCTTCTAGGTCTCCATTTAGGAAGGCATTTTTAATATCAAGTTGATGTAAAGACTAGTCCAAGTTTGCAGCAATAGACAATAGTACATTCACAGTGTTGAGTTTTGCTACAGGAGCAAAAGTTTCTTGATAATCTATGCCATAGGTTTGAGTAAACCCTCTAGCAACTAACCGAGCCTTATATTTATTTATACTCCCATCTGGATTATATTTTACTGTAAATACCCATTTACTACTTACCATTGTCTTACCTTTAGGCAGATTTGTAATTTTCCAGGTTTTATTCTTATGTAGAGCTCTTAATTCCTCTTCGATAGCTCGCTTCCAATTTGGATCTGAAATAGCCTCACTGAAATTCTTAGGAATTTTCACATTTTCTACGTTAGCTACAAAAGTCTTTAGATGAGGAGAGAGCTTAGCATAAGACACATACTTACTGATAGGATGCTGAGTACAGCTCCTTTTACCTTTTCTTAAAGCAATGGGCCAATGGAGATCTTCAGGACTAGGTTGAGGTGCAGAATCATGATTCTGTGTTGGATTAGTTGTGGGCCTTTGTTCAGTGTTTTGCTGTTCTTCGCTATGAGGAGGTGATTCTATCAAGTTTTCAGTCATATCTTGATCAGAAATAGAGTTTAGGGGTTCAAACAAGTTTCTGTTTTGAGGTACAGGCCTGTTTAGGTAGTTTTCAGGTCTGGTTGGGGTTTGGTCAGTCCTTTCTGGGCTATTTTGAAGGCTGTGTTGGGGTTCTGGAGATGTGGCAGGTATAGATGGTGGGGTAATATGTATATCTAGAGGCATGGAAGGGTTTGTGTAGGTTAAAGGTTCTGTTTGCTTGTCAGAGTGATCACAAATTATCCAATTATTTCCCTGATTCTCCCCCTGAATAGGTGATTTGTGATAATATGGCTGTGTTTCAACAAATCTCACATTCATAGTAATATAGATTCGGTTAGTGATGGGAGAGTAGCATTTATATCCCTTTTGGTTTGAAGAGTAGCCAAGAAAAATGCATTTTATTGCTCTAGGATCCAGTTTCCCCCTATGTTCATTGTAAACAAAAGCAGTGCAACCAAATACCTTTTTAGGTAAGGAGGTAAAGAGGGCAGAGTTGGGAAAATGCTCAAGAAGTGTCTGGAGAGGAGTTTTGAATTTTAGGACTTTGGAAGGCATACGATTTATTAAATGTGTAGCAGTAAGTATAGCATCTCCCCAAAATCTTGAAGGAACATTTGTTTCAAACATGAGGGCTCTAGCTACTTCAAGTAGGTGCCTATTTTTTCTTTCAGAGATGCCATTTTGCTGTGGAGTGTAGGTGCAAGAGGTTTGATGATGGATACCATTAGTGGCTAAAAAATTTGTAAAAGAGGAATTTAAATACTCTTTGCCATTATCAGTTCACAAAATCTGGATAGAGGTTTGGAATTGATTTTTAATAAAGGTATAGAAATTTTGAAAAAGCGAAAAAACCTTAGATTTATCTTTCATTAGAAAAACCCAAGTTAATCTTGTGTGGTCATCAATAAAGGTTACAAACCAACGAGCTTTGGAATGTGTTTCAGATTTAGATGGCCCCTAAACATCACTATGTATAAGGTAAAAGGGGTGAGAAGGATTATATGGGTGAGAAGAATAAGTATTTCGAACTTGTTTGGCAAAATAGCAAGTGTCACAATGAAATTCAGCAATAGCAATATCATTAATATTTGGAAATAAAACTTGCATATAGCGTAGACTAGGGTGGCCTAATCTAGAATGCCACAACATTATTTCATCAAGGGGCATAGGGGATAAGACAGAATGACAAATAGATTTTTGTAGGGAGGACCCTTGTATATAGTAAAGGCCATTCCATACTTTAGCAGCGCCAATCTTCTTCCCTAATGCCAAGTCCTGAAAAACACAGCTAGTGTTATCAAAAGTAACAAGACAGTGAAGTTTTTCAGCCACTTGTTGTACTGAGAGCAAGCTGCATTCAATCTCAGGAACATATAAGACATTATGCAGAGTAATATTAGGAGTAATGATCACAGTTCCCGAGCCCCTGACTTGAGCAAATTGCCCATTTGCAACTTCCACAGTTTTGTGTATGGAAAAATCACTAAAGTCAGAAAATAATTCCTTAAATCCAGTAATGTGATGAGTTGCGCTAGAATCTATAATCCATAGATTTTTAGATGTAGTCAGGCTATGAAAAACATGAGTGAGAGCAGTACCTGCATGGGCTAGAGTGACAGAAGGGGTAGTGTTCTCACTGTTAGGAGTAGAGGGCAGGTGCTTATCCAAAAATTTGCGCAGTAATAGCAGCTCATCATGACTAATGGTTTCATTAGAGTTAACACCTACTAGCATTCCCTTGCTGCCAGGTTTGCCCCTAGGTTTGTTGTTTGGAGGCTTGCCATGCAGCTTCCAGCACACTTCTCGGGTGTGACCACTCTTGTGACAGTGGTCACACCACTTATTACCCTTTTTTGCTTTGGGATCACTTTGTGGGCCATTGACAGCGAGAATAGAGGAGTTAGTTGAAGTAGAGGAAGTATTAGAGGCAGTGATTAATACCTTTCGGCTTTCCTCAAATTTAACAGTGTTGAATGCTTCAAGTAGAGATGGAAGTGGCTTGAGACTCATGATTCTTGCTCGCACATCCTCATAGGAATCATCAAGACCAAGAAGAAACTTATAGCAACGTTCTTGATCCACTAGTTTTTTGTAATACATGGCTGCTACAGTGCTGGGCCATTCATGGACCTCATAGAGGTTTATTTGCTGCCAAAGTTTCATTAGAGCAGTATAATATTGGGTAATAGTTTGATCACCTTTGGTTAGGTCATGGAGTTGTCGCTTAACCTGAAACAAAGCTGCTGTGTTTTCGGTGACAGAATAGGTAGCTTTAGCAGAATCCCAGATTTCTTTGGCTGTGGTGGCAAGAAGATAGTTTTCTCCTATATCGGCAGTCATGGAGTTAATAAGCCATGCCATTACTAGGTTGTTTTCTGCACACCATGTTGCAAATTGGGAGTCGGTGGACACTGGTGGAGCTTTAGTAAGATAGATCTCCTTATTCCGTCCCCGAACAAACATCAACATGTATCTGGACCATTGTAGGTAATTATGCCCATTTAGGCGATGGGTAACCGGGAATTGGGAGAACGCATCAGACTGAGGGACTAGGGCTAGTGTCCCTTGCTGTGAGGGATCGGAGTTGCTGCCTTCAGCAGCGAAGGCGCGTGGCTGCAGAAGAGCAGCTTTGAACGCCATTGAGAATATTTTCAGATCAGTGCTCTGATACCATATTAGTGTTTCTGAATGATTCACAATATATTTCACTGAATAGCAATTTACATGATTTATAGGATGGGGAAGAATATTCCTAATTATTATAGATCTGATTTGGTTTCCCTAAATAGCTCCTAGAATCATGGGATAGGATAATAATCAGATATGATCAGATTTTATCTCAATCTGACCGTTACAGCATTTATGATTAAATGATCCTGGACTACAGCATTTATGATTAAATGATTTAGGAGATTTAGGGTTAAATACTGGTTCATGGGCCGCTAACAGCCAGCCCACTTTCCCACAGTACCCTTTCTGGGTTGGCGAATAACCTAGGAAAATACATTTTTCAGCTTTGGATTTGAATTTGCCTTCATTTTTGTACACAAATACAACACACCCAAAAACTTTAGGAGGTAACTAATTGATTAGAGGGGAATTAGGGTAGCTTTCAATTATTTTTTGTACTGATGATTTAAAATCTAAGACCTTGGAGGGTACCTTGTTTATAAGATAAGCTGAGGTTAAAACTGCATCCTGTTAAAATAGATTGGGGACATTTTTTTGGGTCCTAATGGCATAGGTTACCTCTAAGATATGCCTGTTTTTCCTTTCAGCCACTCTGTTTTTGTTGGGGGGTATAAATACACGAGGTTTGGTGATGTATTCCCTGTTGTTCGAGAAAATCTTTAAAGGCTTTACTCAAATATTCTTTTGCATTGTCACTTCTAAGAACTTTGATGGTAGTTTGAAACTGATTTTTTTACAAACATAAATTTTTTTTTGAATGTTTCAAATATTTCAGATTTTTCCTTTAATAAGAAAATCCATGGCATTCGAGTGTGATCATCAATAAAGGTAATAAACCGGTGAGCGTTAGAGACAGTCTTTGTTTTGGCTGGGCCCCATATATCACTATGAATGAGTGTGAAAAGAGCAGTTGGTTTGTTTGGTTGTTTTGAGTAGGTGGCTCTAGTTTGTTTTGCAAATTGACAGATATCTCATGTAAGTGAAATAAAGTTTTCTTTATTAAAGAGGTGGAAACAAGTGCTTCATGTAATTAAAGCTAGGGTGGCCTAACCTATGATGCCACAATAGAATGTCTTTACTTTTTGTGTTGTGGCTAACCATGGCTTGATGTGTTTCCTTATTGTGCATTTTGAAGTAGTAAAGTCCATCTCACTCTTTAGTAGTGCCAATCGTCCTCGCTGAGGCTAGATCCTAAAAAATACAGCTGCTATCATCAAATAGGACATGACAAATTTGACCCTTGGTTAGTTTGCTTAAAGAGATGAGATTACAAGGGAGTTCTAGCGCGTATAACACTTTATGTATGGCTAAATGATTAGATAATTTAACTGTTCCAGAACCACACACATAGACACTGATTCCATTTGCTACCTTTACTTTTAAGTTTTCATGACAATGTTTAATAGTGATAAAAAGAGATTTGTTACCAGTTATGTGATCTGATGCTCCAAAATCAACAATCCATATATCATCACTAGTCACCATAACATTAAGGGCTATTATTGAGTTACCTGATTTTACTAGGTTGACATTAGGAGTGTTGGTTTGTCTTTCCAGAATTCGCCTCAGTAGTTGAACTTCTTGTGGCTCAATTTTTCTTCCTCTTCTTCTTTTTTCTTTGCATGGTAGCTTTTTCTTTCACTTTTTTGTCTATTGTTCAGATTGGGAGGTTTCCCATATAGCTTCCAGCAAATTTCTTTGGTGTGACTCTTTTTCTTGCAATGGTTACACCGCTTATCACTTTTCCTTTTCTGATTTGTTGTATTCCCACTCCTGATTGCCATTGCAGAAGCTTCATTTTGGGTTACTAGAGCTTGG
This sequence comes from Neltuma alba, assembly GCF_004799145.2. Lineage (NCBI taxonomy): Eukaryota > Viridiplantae > Streptophyta > Magnoliopsida > Fabales > Fabaceae > Neltuma > Neltuma alba. The sequence goes on from NW_021635723.1 coordinate 77,694, forward strand.
GTGAGTTGCTTTCTGCTCTCCTCACATTTTACCATATTAAAGGTTTTGAAAAGTGAGGATATAGGTTTGAGTCCCATGATTTTGCTCCTAACTTCTTCAAAGGTGTCATTGAGTCCTAGCAAGAACTAATAGGTTCTTTTTGTTTCAATGAGCTTTGTATGATACTAAGTATCATTTAAACATTTCCACAAGTGAATCTCAAACAAATCTAATTGTTGCCAAATTCTCACGAGAGCTATAGTATTGGGTCATGGTTATTGTATGTTGTCTGAGTTCTCTAAGTTGTTTCTTTAATTGAAATAATGCTGCTGTGTTTTCCATAGAAGAGTATGTCTGTTTAGTTGCATTCCATATTTCCTTGGCCGTCTATGCTAGTAAGTAACCTTCACTGATCTTCGGTGTCATGGAATTGCATAGCTAGGTCATTACTTAGTTATTCTCGGCGAACCAGGTATCAAATTTTGGATTATTCGTGGCTAGTTGAGGGGCTTGATCGTTGATATATTTTTCTGTGTCTACCTCAAAGGTACATCAGTATACTTTGTGACCACTGGAAGTAATTATTTCCATTGAGTTTGTGTGCTATCGTGGGTTGTTCATTCTCGCTTGTAGCGGTAAGCTCTAGGACCATAATCGATCCTTGAGAACTTGCATTTGTTTCAGGAGATGCTGAATTAGATTGAGTTGACGTGGTGGACTTGCTATCTGATGATGATCCGACCATTAGGGCAGTTGAGTTAGGCCCCTTGTTTGCCTGGTTTGATCGTCGTCCCTTGAATAGTGGTGGGAACTTGTCACTGTTCATTTTTCTTTTCCAATTGCTCTGATACCATATCAGAAAATGTTATGTAATTTTCTTTGTATTATTCAAAGGTTGATGAAGTACATAAATAGGGGTTGGATTTCTTACAAAGGGCTGGGAATCCAATTGTATTAAACGGTAATGATATTGGGTAATCAACCCATAGTTAATGCCTGTGATCCTAGGCTTAGAAAAAGAAAAGAATCACAGAATTAGGGAGGTGATTCCAACGGCTGGTAAATTTGTCTTCGATTCTAACAATAGGTATATGGGTGTCTTTTGCTATTACAAGTTGATCATTCTCATTTCATGCGACTTTTTAACAGGCTTTTATTAATCAAGGCTTTTGTTAATCATGATACTAAAATACTAGCACACTCTAATGAAACTAATTCGGAAAGTTCTCTATTTGAAATAACTGTACTTAGTGATCAATATTGGCATGATCTTCAAATAAAAGTTCATTAATCTTATTGACTGGTTAACAGATACTTAATGATCAAAATGATACTGAAATACCAGTACTTTCTGATGAAACTAAGTTGGAAAGTTCTGTTTCTGAGGATCGCTTTGGGAGGTGGGCAAGAACAACATTCAAAATTGTTGTTTCATATCATGGGGCCTCATTTGATGGGTGGCAAAAGCAACCAGGATTGAAGACTGTCCAAAGGCAAGCTCTTATCATCATCATATTTATTTTAATTTATGCAGTTTCTGAGGCATTCTGGGTATCTTAGAAAGAAATAATCCTTTCTCCAAGACTTAACTTGTATATTGCCTAATGATTGAATTAGTTGTTTTTATTTTTGCAAAATTAAGATATGGCTAGTTGATGGCATTTACATATCTAATAACAAATTAGCTTTGTAGATGTGTGCTTGATTATTAGATCTATGACAAAATTTATTATGTATAATAATTATAATTATAACATGTGATATAAAGAGATTTGGCAAGAAAAAACAATAATATATGTTTAACGGATTATTTTTGCTCTTTTACTTATATTTTGATGCAGCATAGTAGAGGGATCTCTTGGGGAATTTGTTGATGAAAAGAAAGCACGACTGCTTCGGGATAAAGGTTTACTTGTTGAAGGCTGTGCTGTTGTGGCTGGGCGCACAGACAAAGGTGTGACAGGCCTTCAACAAGTATGTTCTTTTTGTAAGTCATTCCCCTTTTCTTAGAAGTTTGTCCGCTGTGTAAACTGAGATTTAATGGGAAGAATTGTACTTTATTAAATGATACGGAATAGAGAGGAGTATGATGTATAACCTACCTTGGCTAATTAGGGCAAATCTAGGGTAAATCAGAAAAGTAAATATATCCTAATGATAATGCTAATAATCTGGAAACAATCCGAAATCAAAAAACATGATATGAAGATAATACTGGATGCTAGTAAATAAAACTAAGTTTATTGGGCTTGGACAAAAGTTTATTGGGCTTGGGCTTTGTCTTCCAACTCCCCGTATCGATTATTCCTAGCTTGCTTCTTAGTCCTTAAAACAAGTTTCTTGGTAATGGTTTAGTGAACGATCCACCACTTGAATTTTGGTGCTGATGTAGGACAAATCAATGATGTCTCCTTCAATTTCCCCCCTTAATAATGTGTCTGTCAATTTCAACATTCTTTGTCCTATCATGATACATAGGATATGTAGCCATCTCTATAGTTGACTTAATATCATACCGTAGTTTCATCAGTGCATTGTGCACGAGTCTCAATTCTTTCAATACTCTGGTATGAGCTTCGAAAGAGAGAGAATGAATCCGATCTTTATTCCACGTGTCATTGATACAACTCAGTCCTATTTAGAAGTTGATAAGACTAACTAGTAGACTTGGTTAACAAAATAATCGAAGTGGTTACAACTATGCTACCCACTTAATACTCTAAATGAATGACATGTATCAAATACTCCCCCTGAAAATATATCCTTGTCCACAAGGATTGTATGACATGGACGGGTATAGGCTAGAAAATCAGGAAATTGTTATCGGATAAATGCCAAATCTTCTCACATAGTGTCTTCTGGTCATGGTAAATCGTCCTTCTTCGTTTGTATGTGGCAAGAACGTACTAACTGGGATACCGGTACGAGGAGCTTTCTTTAAAAGGGAAACATGGAAAACTGGATGAACTCTACAATTGTCAGGTTGCTTCAACTCGTACACTACTCGGCCAACTTTCCTAAGGACCTCAAGGGCCCGAAACAGCTAGCTGCCATCTTATGTAAGGAAGAGTTATTAATGAGGTTTTTTTGAAAAGGATGGAGTTTCAGATACCCAATCCCTCATCGCTTGATCCGAACTATGCTTGTTAGCTTGCTGAACCATTTGATTTTGTGCTTCCAACAAATGAGATTTTAAAAGTTGCGTGATGAGTTCCCTAGAGAGGCACACGCTATCAACCACCTCATTATTGGAATCGCCTGCCAAATATGGTAGATGAGTTGGCAGAACCACACCATAAATGGCTTGAAATGGAGTCGTTCTAATGGCTAAATAGTAATTAGTATTGTATCAAAGTTTAGCAAGTGAAAGCTACATAGCCCATTGCTTTGGAAAATCACCCTTCATACATCGTAAATAACATTCCAGGCATTTATTAAGGACCTTTGTCTGACTATCAGATTGTGGGTGATAAGCTGAGGAGTTTTTTAATGTCACCCCATAAAGTAGAACAGTTCACGCCAAAATTTGCCATAAAAAATAGGATCTCTGTCAGTTACAATGGACTTAGGGAATCCATGGAGTTTGACTATATTATCCATAAAGAGTTGAGTTAATTCTAGAGCAATAAATGGGTGTTTCAGCGCAATAAAATACACAGCTTGACTAAGCCGGTCCACTACCAGCATAATAGTTGTCTTAGGGTGAGATTTAGGCAGCTCACTAATGAAATCCATAGATAAATCAGACCAAATGTGATTTGGAATAGCTAATGGTTGAAGTAGGCCAGGTGAAGCCACTGTCTTGTTCTTAAAATGTTGACAAGTGACATAATTATGGACAAATTTTCTTGCAGCTTGTTTAAGGCCTTTCTAATAAAAATTAGAAGAGATGTGCCTATATGTGGGAGTGATTCTTGAATGACCCCCAATAGCATCGGCATGAAAGTAGGTAAGGTGATCATTTCGTAGTCATTTATCCGCACCCAAAACAAGTTTTCCCTTTCTTTTAAGCAACTCTGCTGATTATGCATACTAGGTGTAACTATTGTAAGCTCTTTAATCAACTTCTAAATATGGTCATCTAAAACCTATGATTGCTTCACTCTGTCGTACAAGTTAGACGATAAAAAACTGATTGCAGCAACAAAAGCATTGTAGTGCATGGGAAGTGCATCGGCAGCCACATTATCTCTGCCTTTGTGATATTCAATTTCATATGATAAACCCTATAATTTATTCAACAATCTCAACTGGTTAGGAGAGACCAACTTTTGTTCTAACAGATGCTTTAATGATAATGATTTTTTCTAATCACTAAAATATGACCAACCAAGTATGATCTTTGCTGTTTTCACAGCAAAGACTGTCCATCAACTCATGTTCATAGGCCGATAAAATTCACTTCCTCGGCCTTAAGGCTTTACTTACTAGTGAAGGCCAATGGTTGCCCAACTAGGAAAGCACCGTGCCCATCCCTAACCCAGATGCATCTGTTTCAATAACAAATTGGTCATTGAAATTAATCAATGCTAATATAAGGGGAAGACATAGCTTGCTTCAGAGTAGAAAAAGCACGCTTAGCATTAGAAGACCATATTGACCATACTGATTTACTAGAAGTTTTAGAGGAATAGTCAATGGTTGACATATAGCCCTATAATTCCTGATGAATAGTTGATAATAACAAGTGAGGCCCAAGAAACCTCATAAAGCCTCATAAAGCTTTAACAGTAGTAGGAACGGGTCAAGAAGAGTTAGCTTTAATCTTCTAAAGGTTAGCTTGTACTCCTTTAGCAGAGACTAAATAACCCAGGTAATCGACTTGTGTCGCAACGAAAACACATTTGCTCTGTTTTGCAAATAACTTGTGCTTACAAAGAACAGACAAGGTTCCAGTCAAATGCAATAAATGGGAAACTAATCTCTGCTATAGGCTAATATGTCATCAAAAATAAAATAAAATAAAATTAAAAAAAATAAAAAAAAACGAATTTCCTCAAGAATGGTTTAAAAGTAGAGTTCATCAAGCCTTGAAACGTAGATGGGGCGTTGCTCAACCCAAATGGCATAAGAACAAACTCATTACGTCCCTCATGTGTCTTGAATGCTGTCTTGTGAATATCACATCAATGCATGCGAATTTGATGGTAAATGGAGCGAAGATCTAGTTTAGAGAAATAATATGGCTTGTAACTAATCGGTTTCTCATCCTTGAGATGAATTTGGTGGTCGAAATCACAAGGAGGGAGCAATGTAGTGGGAACCTTAAAAACATCAGTGAATGAAATGAGCAGAACATCAAGTTGCTCTTGGCTGCTAGAAGGTAGGGTTGATGTTGTACCAAATGGACCCAAGCTTCATCTACCTTGGGCCTGACTTGCAGCAAAAACAAATGTTGGGCACAATTCAAACCATCATAGTCAATTAGGGCCTCAGAGGACCCTTACTAATAGATTGCATATCACATAATTCGTAAAATTGATTATTCAAATAGAAAGCTATGTAGTGGGCCTCCATATCTAAAATTATTCGGCCTAAATGACCGAGTCATTAAGCACCCTAGATTAGATCAAATTAACCTAAGTCCATTACTAAGAAATCGTCAGAAAGAGGAGAACCATTCATTGACCATACTAGATTGTGATAATATTTATCTATCAACATTGACCAACTAATGTAGAAGGTAACAACTCTAGATTGCTGAAATAATTCTTCTGTATATTCATTGTATTATTCGGTCAAATATATACACAGAGGAGATGTACAGGGCCGATCAATGTGGCCTGATTCCATGCGATTACAATCAACGTAAAAAAGGAAATGATATCCCTAATATCTTCTACCCATATCTACAATTAAATCGCTATATCTTCTCCTAATAATCCGCAGCATATTCTACACTCCCCTTCAAGTTGGAGCATAGATATCAATCATGTCCAACTTGCCTATGAGAGATTCGAATTTGTCTTTGGGAAGTCCTTTTGTGAGGACATCAGCAGTCTGCTCTCTTGAAGGTATATACCTGAGATCGATCAATCCACCATCAATCTTCTCTCTTATAAAGTGTCTATCAATTTCCACATGTTTCGTCCGGTCATGCTGGACGGGATTATGAGAGATGTTGATCGCCGCCATGTTGTCGGAGTAAAGTTTTATAGGCAGGTTTACACCTATTTTTAGTTCTTCAAGTACTCGCTTTGCCCATATACCCTCAAAATTCCAAGGGCAATGGCCCTAAACTCTGCTTCAGCACTGCTTCTGGCCACCACATTTTGCTTCTTACTGCGCCATGTGACTAAGTTACCCCAGACAAATGTGAAATATCCCGAAGTTGATTTTCGATCATCCTGATCACCTGCCCAATCTGCGTCTGTGAACATTTCAATGTTCCGCTGGTCATTTTTCCTGAAGAGGAGACCACGTCCTGGTGAACCCTTTAGGTACCTTAGAATTCTATACACCTCATTTAGATGTTTTGTTTTGGGTCATGTGAGTGTTGGCTTACCACACTCACAGCAAAGGCAATGTTTGGTCGTGTGTGAGATAAATATATCAGTTTTCCCACCATTCGCTGGTATCTTCCTAGGTCAACTGTCTTTCCTAGGTCTTCGTCATCCCCAATCTTGTCTGTACGTATGGGGGTGTTACTTGGCCTACACCCCAACATCCCAGTTTCTTTTAGGAGATCTAGGACATATTTTCTCCGTGAGATGTAGATTCCCTTCTTTGATCTAGCCACTTCCATTCCTAGGAAATATTTCATCTCTCCTAGGTCCTTAACCTGAAATTCCTTACTTAGAGCCCCCTTGATACGATCAATCTCTGATAGGTCATTTCCTGTAAGCACGATATCATCCACATATACTGCAAGTACTGTGATTTTCCCATTTAGATGCCTGAAGAACATAGTGTGATCACTCTGTCCCTGTTTGAATCCTTGTGTCTTGAGGACACCAGTGAACCTTTCAAACCATGCTCGGGGAGACTGTTTCAGTCCATACAGCGACCTCCTTAGTTTGCACACTTGGCTTGCCTTTCTTCCAGGGAATCCTGGGGGTAACTTCATATATACTTCTTCCTTCAATTCACCATTGAGGAAGGCGTTCTTTACATCCATCTGATAGAGTGGCCAATCTAGGTTTGCTGCCAGTGAGAATAGAATTCTGATAGTATTTAGTTTTGCCACGGGAGCAAATGTTTTTGTATAATCCATGCCGTATACTTGAGAGAATCCTTTGGCTATGAGTCTCGCTTTATATTTGTCAAGGCTGCCATCTGCTTTGTATTTTAGAGTGAACACCATTTGCATCCTACTGCCCTTTTCCCTCTTGGTAAGTCAACTATATCCCAAGTACGGTTGTTCTCCAAGGCTTTCATTTCTTTCATAATTGCATGTCTCCATTCCGGATGGGCCAGGGCTTCCTCTATGTCATTTGGGATTCTGACATTATCAAGGTGAGAGACAAAAGCACAATATTTTGATGTGAGGGACTGATAAGAGACGAACCTCTCAATGGGATGTCTAGTACATGTTGTGGGTTGTTTCCGGACTGCAATAGGCAGGTCAAGTTCATTTTGTTCCTGTCTCTTTGTAACCTCTTCTCTTTCATGTTGCATTTGGTCGGGACCTGTTTCTGGTTCGGATTCATGGGTTATTTCAGTAGCTTGAGGAACAGTACCTGTCTTATGTCTCCGTGCATAGGTTTGTATTTGTTTAGATGCGTCTCAACCTAAATCAGTAACCTCCTTATTACTTGTGGGTATTGGTTCACTCTCAGGATCTTCAAAGATAGGGAATGGGTCAAATAGGAGCTCAGTGTCAAGTTTTTCAGGTTTATGGCCTAAGGTTTCTTTATCAGTCTGAGATTCACTCCAATGCTCCCCCTGAATTGAAGACTGGGAGTAAAACGGAATGGTTTCATGAAAGGTGACATCACAGATAACATGAAGACGTTTGGAGTTAGGATCGTAACATTTGTACCCCTTTTGAGTGCTAGAATAGCCCAGGAAGATGCAATGGATGGCTTTAGGATCAAGTTTGTGATGGTGATGGAGGTGAACATAGGAGGTACACCCAAACACACGGAGAGGCAAGGTATTTTCCAAGTAAGGGAGGTTGTAGTGGGTGTGAAGGACCTGCAAGGGTGTTTTGTATGACAAGGGTTTACTAGGCATCCGGTTGATGAGGAAGGTGGCAGTGAGGATAGCATCATCCCAGTGGTATTTGGGTACATTGCTACTAAACATGATGGCTCTGGCAGTTTCTAGGATGTGGCGGTTTTTCCTTTCGGCAATGCCATTTTGTTGAGGTGTGTGTGGACAGGTACTTTTATGGAGGATGCCATGTTCTCTAAGGAAGGATGACAGGTTGGTATTGAAGTATTCAGTGCCATTGTCAGTGTGAACAATCTGAATTTTTGTTTGAAATTGTGTGTGGATCATGTGATAGAAGTCAACGAAAGTATGATAAACATCAGTCTTATCTTTCAAGAGGAAGACCCAACTCACACGGGTGTGATCGTCAATAAAACTTATGAACCATTTTGACTGTGTGCGATTTGGAACACGAGCAGGTTCCCATAGGTCATTGTGGATAACGGTGAAGGGTTTGGACGCACGATACGGAACACTAGTAAAGGAGGTACGATGATGTTTAGCATGTTCACAAGCATCACAGTAAAATTCGAAACAATCTTTATTAGAGCAAATAGAAGGGAACATTTGAGTCATATAATGAAAATTGGGATGTCCTAACTGTTTGTGCCATAACTCAAAGTCACTAGTCCTAGGGAGAGACACTTTATTACAAGAGCTAACACGGTGATCAACACAATCATCCAGGTAGTAAAGACCATCAAACTCCTTAGCAATGCCAATCGTCGTCCCCGTCAACAGATCCTGAAAAACGCAATAAGTGGCAAAAAAATCAGCATGGCATCTTTCTTCTTTCGAAAGTTGACTCAGATAACAGATTGCATTTCAAGTTTGGAACATGTAAGACAGCATGCAAAGTGAGTGTGGCAGATATCTTAATACTCCCAATACCAGCAACTACAGAATCAGAGGCATCAGCAATTTTAACCGGTGGCAATGATGTGGTAGGCGTATAAGAAGCGAAGAGAGTGATATCATCAGTCATATGATCAGACGCTCCAGAATCAACAATCCAACAGTGTCCAGAACTCATACGTTTGATTGTGGCTAAAGCCTTAAAAAAGTTACCTCGTTTAACTACTTTGGCAACCGGTGGCTTTCTAGGTTGTTGATTGTTCTCTAGTGCAGCAAGACGTTCGAGGATCTTACTCAATGCATCATCAGGGCGACCTGGGTTTGGTGAGGCAGAATCCTCACTTCAAGATGCTTCAGCTATATAACCACGGCCTTTTCCCTTCCGGGGCTTCCAATCAGCTGGCTTTCCATGGAGATCCCAGCATGTATCTTTGGTGTGGCCCTGTTTGTTACAGTGCTCACGTGTGGGTCTCTGTTTGGTGTTGCTATGGCGTTGATTAGCGGAGCGAACGGCAAGTGCAGAGGGTTCTATGGTGGGAGGCCGAGGAGTGGTGTCAATTTTCATCATAACCTTCTTACGGGAGTCCTCGCTTCTTAGTATGGCAAAGGCCCCACGAACTGAAGGGAGAGGATCCTGGCTTAAAATACGGCCTTGGATATCATCAAAGGTAGGGTTGAGACCAGCTAACAGTTCAAAGAGGCGCTCCTTTTCAAGCTTCTTTTTATTGTTGGCAACATGGGAGGCACAGCACGGACTGTCGTCACTAATGAGGTCTAATTCCTGCCAAAGGGTAGTTTTGGCAAGATAATAATCCCCTAAGGAGAGAGACCCTTGTTTTAGGTCCCACAATTTTGCTTTGAGGTCAAACACCTGAGACGCATTCTCTCCATCCCCGTAGGCTTCACGGACGGCTCCCACATCTCGCGCGCAGGGGAAAGGAACATGAAGCACTGCTTGAGGGCAGGAGCCATGGCATTCACCAACCACGAACAGACCATAGCGTCCTCGGTTCTCCAGATCGTCACGGCTTTCGCATCGGACGACGGTGGGGGCGGCGAGTCACCAGTGATGTGCCCGAGTTTGCCACGACCTTCAAGGGCAAGTCGGATCGACTGTGCCCATTCTCGATAGTTGTCGCCAGAAAGCTTCTCCGGGACGATCAGAACGACTGAGCTTTCGAACCCAGCGGGTACAAGGCGCGATGCGCCACTAACAGAGGAGCCTCCTATCATCGGCGACGAGTTCGGCTCGGGCTAGAGGAGTGTCTCCTTCTCGCTGCCAGAAGATTCAGTCATCATCGTTGTTTTCCCTCACGATTGCTCTGATACCATGTAAAGGTAACAACTCTAGATTGCTGAAATAATTCTTCTGTATATTCATTGTATTATTCGGTCAAATATATACACAGAGGAGATGTACAGGGCCGATCAATGTGGCCTGATTCCATGCGATTACAATCAACGTAAAAAAGGAAATAATATCCCTAATATCTTCTACCCATATCTGCAATTAAATTGCTATATCTTCTCCTAATAATCCGCAGCATATTCTACAACTAATGACCCCTACATGCATGGTTTGTCCTGAGAAATCGACAAATGCAATCGCTTCACAATGGAAGTATTGACCATATTACGAGTACTTCCAGTGTCAATAAGAATCACTACATCGCACTTTATGATGAACCCTTTGATTTGCAGAGTTGAAGCGCCCTCGCTGCTAAGAACAACATTGATAGTAGCGGTGGGTAGGTTAGAATCAGAAACAAGCATATCTATGGCATTGACAAAATTATCATTATCAATGTCCTGAATCACCAACATCATATCCTGTGATTCCTTGCATTTATGAGACATCATGTATTTATCATTACTCTAATAACCAAGCCCCTTGCGACAACGCTCTTCCATATCTTTTTTAGATAAGGATAGGGTGAGTTTCTTAGTTGAGGACGATGAAGCCACCAGAAATGGTTGTGGTGATGGCAACTTAGGGCCCTGTACAGAAGAAGAATAAAAGGAAGATGGAGAGTAAAAGAACTTTTCCAATAACCATAACTTTTTCAATTTAAATCCAAACTAGGCAAACGATACGAGTGTGGCCTAGTGGTTACCTCACTTAGCCTCCTAACCAAGTGGTGTGGGTTTGAATCTCACCCTTGGGCATGAAAAGCATTTCATGGTCAGCCGTTTAGTTATTGTTATTGGTCATGGATACCTTGGTGTATGCCTCGAAAAAAAAAAAAAATCAAATTAGGCAAATGACCTATTATTGGAAAGATCTGAGTCTAATATCTAATGCAATAAGATCCATTTAAAAATCTTTTATATTTTGAAAGGTATGATAGCAATAGGAGCAAAGGTCAGAAACATTTTTTTTAACCAAAGTGAAGCGCTAGATTTCAAATATCCTATCTATTTCATATGAAAATATTTTTTATCATGGTAGATGTTATTGAAAAGTTTATTAAGTCAATTTTGATATGAAATAAGGTTTGCTTCCAACGTATTTATGGTTTGTGATATATTTTAAGAACATTGATCAAGTGTCAAAGCTAAAATGTTGCTGACCTCTACGCACTCTTGTGATTATATATTTCATAATGGGAAGAGTTTCCAAATGGGGCTTGTTTCATTGTAAACATGAGTCATAGAGCTTTCCTAAGATAGGTCATTTGCACAATTGAATTTAAATTGCTAAAATTATGTCTATTTGAAGTTGAGCTTTAAACATCGCAATCCAGAAACAAATTGCAACATCCATTCGCTTCAATATTTTTCAGCAGCATGAATGTGATGGCCATTGTAGAAATAGTAAACTGAAAAAAGCACTCTGTTTATGTCTCTTTTTTCAATGAAAGACAAAGTAGTGTTACAGCACCAAATTGTTGTCAACTTCATTTGTTTCAGTGGATATGATTTTTCCACATTCTTTCTCAACTTCTCGTCCATCTTTTTAAGCTTCATTTTCACTAAAATAGAGTATTCTTCACATGAATGCTTAGCAAATTTGAATATATGGTACAAATTCAAATTTGTTGAACTGGAAATGCTTAAAAGGACTGCTCAAATCTGAATTTGTCGACAAAGTTATGTTTATAACACTATTTGATACGCTAGAGGTTGAGAATAGAAGCCCTCATCCTCACTTGACTGAAAAGATGCTTTCCCCCATCCCCACTTTTGTTCAGCTGCAACATCCCTCTGCATTGCCTCAAACTCATCCCCACTGGCTTGAATAGGAAGAAGAAACAGAAGCCAAGGCAACATTGTTGAAGTTAAAGGATGTGATCTAACAATAAATCTAAGTTATTTTTCATGAGCAAATTTGTCTTTTGGATTATCCTACTCGTGAATGAAAATTAGTTCTCACCAAAAGGGGTGGGAAGCATGCTTCCCATGTGCAAGGCAAAATCCTTTGCAGCCAGAAATTGGGTTCCAAAAAAATTGTACTGCCAAATGTGTCTCATCAATGTAAAATCAGAATTTTCTTTTTCCTTCCCAAGATTTTCAACGTACCAAATGTGCCCTAAGGTTTTCGAAAGAAATTCATATTTAAATTTTTAAGTAGAAAGCTTTGGTGTTTTACGTGCGGATGTAGGAACAATAACACAATATTGTATGAACTTAGAGTTTATTAGGATATAGGGACCTAATTATACAATTTTAATGCGTTTCTATTATTATAGATTTATAATTCATTGGAGTAATTGTTTGTGTTCTGTGAAATAAAATAAATTGCTGAAGAGCTAAATATCTCTCCCTCCCTCTCTGGGAAAGAGGGATGGGCCGGGGGACGATTCATTTTGGGTGTTTATTTGTGATTTGTATTCGCTATATTATGTGTATAGTCTGAGTGGGACATAGACACTTGGAGGAAGTGATGTGATTTAACTGATCTGAGGGGACATAGAGATGTGATATTGAGGATGCAATCAATCATGCAGCACCAGGAAAAATTAGGGTCATATCTGTTTCTGAGGTAATGTGCAGTTTAAGTAATCTGTAATGTACAACTAAAGTTCAGTTCAATATAATCTATTATTAATTTCTTTGATATTCAAAGAAAAATAAATTTGATCATTTTTATTATTATTTTGAAAGTTGAATCTAATGACAATAAATGCAATTTACTTTAGGTGTCACGCATCTTTCATCCTAACTTCTCTGCAAAATGGAGGCGTTACCTATATATTTTTCCGCTCACTGATAGTGAGTATGGAGACCAAAGCAGCGGAAACGGGTCCTGTGAGAATGTTGAATCTGATGATATTCATGATTCTACCGACATTGAGTCTCAAAGTGAAAAGAAATCTTATGTTTTCACTGTAAGAAAGGTGAATCAACTTTTACAACAATTAGAAGGGAAGGTGTTATCCTACAAGATGTTTGCCCGTGACACAAAAGCTTCAAGAAATGAGTAAGTCTGTAATTACTGAATTTTCATCTCAACCGAAATGAAATAGCTAGTTTGCTGAAAGCATATTCATAAAAGGTCCACACAAGTGACTTGTCAGCCCCCCTCTTTTTTTTAATCTTACCTCGTATCTTACCTGTTATAAGAAGTGTCAAAATTTCCTTTTTATAGCTAGCTATTCAACGGAGTGTTTGAGTTGTGTCTTCAGGAATAAAAATAAATCCGCATTTAAATCCTTGTTTTGTTAGACTTTAATAGTTTCGCTTTGAGACTTGTGGTTAAAACTTAGAACAGATTAGGTTGTTAGAGCACCCGGTTAAAGGATTCACTCCACACAATCATGTTTTGAAAGTGTTAACTACAAGAAAAACTCAGCAATAAGGAACAGTGATAACTATATATCTCCCAATGACAATAAAGATTTAAGTGCCATAAGCCTTTGACATTTAGGATTCATTTAAAATGGCTTATAAGCATCTTTTCAATTGTGATTTACGGAATACGAAGTAAGTATGTGAGAAGAGTTTTGTCTTGGCTTACATGAAATGTGCTTATATGTGATTTTAAACGTGATGACAAATGGGGTCTCAGTCTTATTGATCTAAGAGGAGTGGAAAGAGGATGGGGGAAGAAGAAAGGAGAGACGAAGAGATAGTGATAAGCCTCTAATTATTTATTCACATAGGAAGCAACATGCAACAAATGAAGGTTGTTTGCTTCTGTTTATTAGTCTGACTGTGTCTGAATTTTGTTATTTTTCAGCATCTTTATTGTTCCCGTTCATGCTGCATGAGTTTAGGATTAGTAAAGTCAGTCAGCAACTTATTGCAAATATTTTTTTATTAATTTAAATAAATTAGTTCAGGTTGTTATTCCAATGTTGAATCTGTTGGTGAGACATTTTAGGATTGTATATGTATTTGTTTATAAATATTTCATTTGGTGGCATTTAATATCGTCTTGAATCAATTGGGGGATTGTTTATCTTTATTGGAGATTCTCCTTTATAGGCTGTTAGTACTTTTTGAGTGAGATTCTTGCGTATTCAGATTGGTAGATTGATTTTAGTTCATACCTTAAATTTTCTCCTTAGCCATAATCTCCATAGCAATTCATCTCAAGGTTTGGCAATGAAAATAACCTGGGGCTTTCTATAGAGTCCTAAATACAATTATAATAACGTAAATCTAAAATGACATAAACTCTAACTTCATTAAGAGTAAACGAAAAGTTACCTCTATGTAGAAGAAAGCACAAAGTAGGAAGCAACCTAAGAAAGCCAAACAAAATAATATCGCAACTATAAATTACTAAAACATCAATTTAATCTTTTCCTAATTTCCCATCAATTCCTTTCTCAACACTTTTAAGTTATTCAATACTTTCTCTCAAGGTGAAGTTTCAAACATGATTTCTTATATATAAAAACTAATTAATAACATAAAAAGAATCTTGCTTAAAAATCTAGCTGACCCGTAGGGTTTCATATTGATAATTAGTTGCAATGTACCAAGTTGTGTTCTTATTAATTATCAATTCAAGAACTTCAACACATAGGGCTCCTTTCAAGATGTACTCACTAGACAAAATAGCTCTTGGAATTCTTTTACTTGTTAATTATCAAATTATCAATTCAAGAACTTCAAAACCTAGTGCTTCTTTTAAGATGAAGTCACTAGACAAATAGCCCTGGGAATTCTTCTACTTGCTTCCCATGAATGGCCATCTTGATGTTGTTTACGTTGTTTTCTTTGACTTCATTTCCCGCTTGGCTAATTCCCTTCATAGTTACTTTTAATAATTGAACAGTATCTGAGCTGGAAAGATACAGGGCAACGTTAAAATTGGATTAGCAAACAAAAAATAATTGAACCAGAACCACTGTAGGTCTGCAAGTATGCTTTGGACTCTCACCTGGTAAGCTCAACACTTTCAATACTTGGGTTTTTCAGCAATCTCCTCCGGATTTCTTTTCCTTCTTTCTGTTAATTGAACTTCGAATTGACTTGTTGGAAGTATTTCTATACAAATATGTATGTTATGAACTGGTCCTAAAATAAGGAGACTTCATTGTTTACATTATTTAAACGTAAATTGCCAATGTCTTTGATTATTTAGTTACCAAACAATTCATAATGTTTAGATCAAAGCTCCAATGTGTGCCTAATATGTGATGATGCAAGGGAATAGCAGCCCACATGGATATTTCTTAGCATATGATGATAATTTCTTAGCGCAAATTGATATTGACAATGGTCATTCTGTTTCAGTGGTCCACCTACAGAGTGCTTTGTTTTCCATGCTCGAGCTATGGAAGCCAGATTACCTGCTACTGTAATGTTCACTACTACTTTTTAAATTTGAATTTCTGTTTTCCTGCACTTTTTCTTTGCTGCCTACCTACTCGTAGTTGTTGGCCTCTTATTTGAATGTGATACAAGACCTCATGGGATTTGGCTTTCCTTAAAAAGCATTTTCCTTCTGAGATTAGCAATGCATGCTGTTTCAATAAAAAAAGTTCAGCATTTTATAAAACTAGTGATGGTCCTCTATACCATACAGGACCTAAGAAATGAGTCGCATTTTTCTTGGCCCAAGAGTGCTGCTTGTTAGCTTTTGTATTAGATGTACAATTTTAGTAAATCTGAACCCTTTCATAGAATCTTACTTTCTGAGAAGCCTTTTCTTCTGTAGATTAAAGCCCATAGTTGCCAACTTCATGATCATTGTAAATAGTTCTTTTTTTGGTTCTAGATTATAGATTATAGATATCATAATTCGCAAAATTTTTATTTAGGAAATATAGTTCAATAATCTCCAAATTATCAAATAACATGAGTGTTGCAGGTTTAAAATAGTGACGACTCATTATTCAATTTGAAATTTATTTCTGTTCAGAGCGATCTTCAAAAACTAACTGTTGAAAGGCAAAATGTACCATGTTTATTGCACACATATTATCATTATTTAATATTCACTATTCTTTTTTCTTCGGATACAATTATCTAGTGTTCAGTTAGTCTAAATTCGGTTATAGTCAAGCTTATATGGGAATAGTTCTCCGAATGTAGTTACTTCATTCCTACCCGCACCCCACAGCAGGAAAAAACAAAAAAAGATATTGAGATCATTCCATTCTACATGCCAAATGACTGCATTAGAATTATTTTGGATTTGTTTATCTCGATGCCTAACAAGAAAAGCCTTTAATTCTTCCATGACTCATTAAGATCTACGACAAATCAAATATATCCCATTGCTTGATTTGTAAATGTTTAACTTCACCCTTTTCTTTTTCTTGGCAATTCACCATTCTCAATTATCAAGCTTTTGGTTTTCCCTTTTTTAAAAACTTCTTTGTTGTTTGAGGGAAAGTGGTCTTTACTTGGGTTCTCCTTTAATGAATTGTGCATTTATAATTAACTCCAATAAATATATGTGAGTTTTCATATTACTGAGAGCACAAAGTTTTCATTGATTCAAGTGAATAATTCTTAAGTAAATAGTGATATGTTATTATAACTGTCGGAAATGGGCCCTAGGGAGAGGCCCAATCATCCTATTAAACCAAGAATCATTACTGCTATGTATACTGATTTACTAACCGTTAAAGACCTGATCCTTAGGCGCTAAATTAGGGATTACAGAATATATTTATTTCCTGTTTTGCTTCCTTATTAAATCTGGAGGATTTCATGCGATATGCTGAATCACTCCTCTCCCTATATGTATCGCACAAATCTGTGGAATAAAATACAGCTTTTCTGCACACAAACTCTCATGGTATTAGAGCGCTACCACTCATGTCTTTCAAAGAAGCTCTGACATGAAATTCCAGAGCTTTTACAGCTGAGGGTGAGTCCACCTCAGTGACAACTGCACCCCAGAATATGACCGAGTCAGAAGAGATGCGGTCAACTAGTTCAGGCGCACCAAATGGATCTGGACCAGATTCCTTGTCCCAACTGATTATATCCCACCGCCTCAATGGCAACAACTACCTCCAGTGGTCCAGAAATATTCTCATGTTTGTGCGTGGAAGAAACAAGGAAAAATACCTTACTTGGAACCCTCAGCCACCAAAAACCGAGGACCCACAGTATGAAACATGGTGTGCAGAAAACAACACCGTAATGACATGGCTTGTTCATTCCATGCTTCCTGAAATTAGCGAAAACTACCTACTTGCTAGTTCCGCACGAGAAATATGGGAATCAGCAAGGCGGACATACTCTGTTAAGGAAAATACAGCAGCTATTTTCCAACTCAAACGCATGCTACGCAGCCTCACTCAAGGGGAGAAGTCTGTCACCCAGTACTACAGTGCCCTGGTGCGACTGTGGCTGCAAATAGATCTCTATGAAGTACACAAATGGTCCTGCCATACAGATGAAGTCTACTTCAAACAGGTAATAGACCGAGACCGATGTTATGATTTTCTTCTTGGCCTTAACGATTCTTTTGAAGATATCAGGGGAAGAATAATGAGCATTAAGCCCCTTCCATCACTGGAAGATGCCTTCAATATGATTAAGAATGAAGAGAGCCGGAAAGCACTGGTTCAAAATCCATCTTTGGTTTCCCCATCAACCATAACTGAAGGCTCGGCCATGGTGACTAGAAGCAACCAAGGTGGAGACACAAGGGGAAAGAAGTCCCTAAGGTGTGACCATTGCAACAAAAATGGCCACACCCGTGACACATGCTGGAAGATCCATGACAAGCCAGCCAATTGGAAGCCACGGCCTAAGGGAGAAGGTAAAGGACTTCTAACTAGTAACACCCCCAATGAAAGTGAAATCCTAAAGCATGAGGAGCTTGCAATACTGAGGAAAATCCTTGACAAATACTCCCATGAAAAGCTAAGTGAGGATACCCCAACTGTTTCCTTGGCTTATACAGGTACAGAACTTCTAACTGCACTTAGAACAGTCACTAATTCGAAAAATATCTGGGTGGTCGATTCTGGAGCTACTAATCATGTTTCTGGATTTAAAGAACTATTTTCTGTGTTTAGTTCATATTCACAGCATTCCCGTGTGCAGGTAGCAAACAATGAATATGCAAAGGTTATGGGATCTGGCACTGTAATTCTATCTACTGATATCATTCTTCATGATGTACTTTATGTGCCTGATATACACTGCAACCTACTGTCAGTACAGTGCATAGCTGATAAATTAAACTGCCTAGTTGGTTTTAATAAATCTCATTGTGTCTTTCAGGATTTAGTCTTGAGCAAGCTGATTGGCAAAGCTAAAGAATGTAATGGGCTGTACTACCTTGAAGGGAACCTGAAAAATAAAAGCCCCCTAGCTACTGCTACTTCTGCTATTCATGTGACTCCAAACAATGCTGCTGTGTCCCGTGATGAAATAATGTTATGGCATTACCGTTTAGGCCATCCTAACTTTGATTATATGAAAATCCTGTTTCCCAATTTCATGAATAAAATATCTCCTTCTCAAATTCAGTGTGACACCTGTCACTTTGCTAAACAGACACGAAATTCCTATCCAGCGAACCCCTATACTCCTACTACTCCCTTTACACTCATTCATAGTGATGTTTGGGGACCCTCTAGAATCGAAACTAACTCCAAGGCCAAGTGGTTTGTTACCTTCATAGATGACCATACACGCCTCACATGGCTCTTTTTAATGAAAGACAAATCAGAAGTTTTTCCACTGTTTAAGCACTTTCACGCCTTTATTCAAACTCAATTTAATGTTTCTATAAAAGTTTTTCGAAGTGATAATGGAAAGGAGTATGTGAATACAAAATTTAAAGATTTTCTTATTGAAAAAGGGATTCATCATCAAACTTCTTGCACATACACACCACAGCAAAATGGGATAGCTGAGCGGAAGAATAGGCACCTCTTAGAAGTTGCTCGCTCACTTTTAATTGGGAGTAATGCTCCCAATATTTATTGGGGTGATGCAGTTCTCACTGCCACCTATTTAATCAATCGGCTGCCCTCCAAAGTACTAAAGTTTCAAACCCCAATTGATAAATTTTTAGAAACCTATCCCAATTCCTACCTCCTCAACCATCTCCCTAAAAGAGTTTTTGGTTGCACAGCTTTTGTGTTCAATGAAGATGGTGGCAAATTAGATACTCGAGCTCTTAAATGTATTTTTCTAGGTTACTCTTCCTCCCAAAAAGGTTACAAGTGCTATTCTCCTACCACTAGACGTGTCTATGTCACCATGAATGTTCAATTTATGGAATCACAACCCTTTTACCCCAAATTACCCATTCAGGGGGAGAGAGCTAATGAATGGCTAACTTGTCCTGATAGTAACTATACTAGTGACACACAACCTGAACAGCAAAGAAATCAAAACAGTAATGGTACCCTAGCATCACCAGCAGCCCCTATAGAGACACCTATTTTTGAACCTGACCTTATTACACCGTCCAGTGACCCTGCAACAACTGTCACAACACCAGAAAAAACACCACACACCCCTGACATGGCACCCAACAGACCTGAAACAATTCTAGAAGTGCCCAATAACACTGAACCTATACCTGAAGCCCCCCAAGAGACAAACCAGCAGTCACATACCACAGAGACAGAGGTGAACACAACAGAACAGCCAACAACCAGAGAAGAACCCATTAACATTCCAAGGCAGAGTCATGAATCTTATCTTGAGATTAATCCTGAAGATCTACAGTGGCCCATTGCTTTGAGAAAAGGCAAAAGGAGTTGCACTAGACACCCTATTGGGAGGTATGTCTCCTATGATAAGCTTAACTCTCAATTTAAAGCGTTTGTGGTTAATCTTGATAATGAGGAAATCCCAAAGTCTTTTAATGAGGCTAGTTCAAACCCTAACTGGAAAGCAGCTATTAATGATGAATTAAAGGCTCTAGTCAAGAACCAAACATGGGAAATAGTTAATTTACCCCCTGGGAAATCTGTTGTTGGGAGTAAATGGGTTTTTACAAAGAAGTTTAATCCTGATGGTAGCATCAACAAGTATAAGGCAAGATTAGTTGCAAAAGGGTTTACTCAAACCTATGGCATAGACTACCAAGAGACTTTTGCTCCGGTAGCCAAATTTAATACTATAAATATTCTTCTCTCTTTGGCTGCCAATCTGGACTGGCCCTTACATCAATTAGACATTAAAAATGCCTTTTTAAATGGAGACTTAGAGGAGGAGGTATACATGCAAATACCCCTAGGATTAGAAGGTCCTGGAACCCGTGGAAAGGTATGTAAACTACACAAATCTTTATATGGGTTAAAACAATCACCAAGGGCTTGGTTTGAAAAATTCACAAGGGCTGTTAAGGAGTTTGGTTATAGGCAATGTCAAACTGACCACACTTTGTTTGTGAAACGCTCTAATTATAAGATCACTGTCCTAATTGTCTATGTAGATGATATAGTTTTGACAGGAAATGACCCTGAAGAGATTGCAGTGTTGAAGCAGAAATTGGCAGCAAAATTTGAAGTAAAAGATTTGGGAAATCTAAGATACTTCCTCGGGTTAGAGGTAGCTAGATCTCCAAAAGGCATTTGTGTAACTCAGAGGAAGTACACCTTGGATCTATTGAAAGAAACAGGCATGGTGGGAGCCAGACCTGCTGCGACCCCTATGGAGCTCAATTGTAACTTGGAAGTCAAACCTGATGGAAAATCAGTTAACAAGGAACAGTACCAGCGACTAGTGGGGAAGCTAATTTACTTGTCTCACACCAGGCCAGACATTTCATTTGCAGTAGGGGTAGTAAGTCAGTTTGCAAGCAACCCCCAAAAGGAACACATGGAAGCAGTACAAAGAATTCTCAGGTACCTTAAAACTACTCCAGGTAAAGGTCTGTATTTTGCTAAAAGTGGACAGAAAAATGTAGAAATCTATACAGATGGTACAAAAAGAAACTCCAGCATAGAGGGAGACAAAGATATAGAAGTCTACACGGATGCTGATTGGGCAGGAGCTATCTATGACCGACGTTCTACTATTGGATACTGTACATTTGTGTGGGGAAATCTTGTGACTTGGAGGAGCAAGAAGCAACCAGTTGTATCAAGAAGATCAGCTGAATCTGAATATAGAGCTCTGGCTCTTGGCATTTGTGAAGGGATATGGGTAGTACACGTGCTAAGGGAACTTGGTATAGAAATAAATGCACCAATTAAAATGTGGTGTGATAATATGGCTGTCAAGATTGCAAACAATCCTGTCCAACATGACCGAACAAAACATGTTGAAATTGATCGTCATTTCATCAAGGAAAAGATTGAAGCTAAAGTGATCGACCTAACCTACATTCCCTCTGGAAGACAGATTGCGGATGTGATGACCAAACCATTGATCAAGAACAAGTTTGACGAGTTGACTAGCAAGCTGGGAATGATTAACATATATTCTCCAACTTGAGGGGGAGTGTCGGAAATGGGCCCTAGGGAGAGGCCCAATCATCCTATTAAACCAAGAATCATTACAGCTATGTATACTGATTTACTAACCGTTAAAGACCTGATCCTTAGGCGCTAAATTAGGGATTACAGAATATATTTATTTCCTATTTTGCTTCCTTATTAAATCTGGAGGATTTCATGCGATATGCTGAATCACTCCTCTCCCTATATGTATCGCACAAATCTGTGGAATAAAATACAGCTTTTCTGCACACAAACTCTCAATAACAACAAGATCAATCCCACAAAACCAACAATTACAATGCTAAATAACAAAAACGCAAATTGATTAAAAAATATGCTAGAATAAAAAAATCAGGCAATAATATGTATGAGATTCTAACACTCCCCTTAAACTAGGCTATCCATGTTGAGAAACCTAGTTGGGATGTCAAATCTTTAACTCTTGATGTTGCCTCGGTTCAGATGTCATCCACATGCTTAGTAAAATTTTGTTGGATTCAAACATTTCCTTCATCAAGTAACAATATCCATAGGAGGTGTTTTGTCCTCGATGCACATGATTTTTTGGATTAAAAATTTATTCATCCATCCTTCCAAGTGACTCTATGTTCTTCAAGAAGTTTTTTCCACCAGGATCCTCTGCAAAAACATTGAGCAACAACCTTACCTTAAACTCTATTTTGGTACCTATGGGGTAATCATAACAGGATCCTTCCTGTGTAAACTTTGATTCCTATTTTCTGATTACTTGAGGTGAGATAGATACCCTTGGTATATATCATTTTCAAATATGTAAGATTTCTATAAACAAACCCTAAGTGTTTTTGATTTTTTTCTTTTTTGGGTGAAAAAAGTGTTTTTGATTTGGCTTCTTCATAGTTTGGTTCACCACACTTGCAACAAAGTTGGGATCAGATTTTGTATGTGAGGGATGAGTTAATTTGAAAACTAGCATTTCTAACATGATGGTGTCATCCAACACGCTTTCAATTCAATCCCAACCTTATAGTGGAAAGACAGGGAGAAAGAAGACGGGAGGGTGAATTAGATGGTATGTAATCTCTATTTTATTCAACTCATCAAAAAGTCTACAATGAGAATAATACTAATGCTATTTATGAAGCCCTAAGTGTAATTTTTAATGTAATAATTTGACCAAATAAAATAAGATACAACCCAACCTTAACTTCAAGTAAAAGAAATCATAAAATAGGAACAAATCCAATAAAGCTTGATAGGAAAGAAAATAAAGTTGTAATAATAAATGGCTAAAACAGAACAAATTTTTGCCATTATCCCATGATAAATCCTTCCTACTATCCCATAGTTTTCTCCTTGCTTGATGAACTCTCCTGCATAGATTAGTATTGATGTTGCAACTCCTACAAGGCAAGTGGGGAACTCCCCTAAAAGTAGTTAAATTGGAAACCCTTTCCGGCGGACAAAGATAATGGTAGAGGGGGTCATGCAATGTGCAAACAATCTGACCACCCTTGATTATAGCAACATGTGAAAAAATAGATGTTGGAGGTCAAGAAGGCTTGATAATATTCCAAAAGAGTGGGATCCAAGCAGAGAGATTGTTTTTTAGTAGTCTAAGTGACATCCAAATTTGATAAATCTTTCCAATGCTAGAGCATGTCATAAGTAGAGAATAATATGCCATTCCTAGGTTGCAACAATTTGCATAATAGTTGGAACAACTGATTGATAAGGTGGAATAGGGGAATGATGAAGCTGGGCATCACTATTGACAACCTTGAAAGGGACAACTTCCACTAACTGATTGTAGAACCTGGTTTCTACTGAAAAATTCCTTTCTTTTGACTACATTCTTGAGCACTCTTCTCAATGCTTGAAGAGTGCTCTTAGTGAGCCTTTATATGGTTTTTGGGAGAGAATCCAATAAATTGTGGCAAAAACATTGACCGTCATCAAATAACCTATTAGATTGTTAAGAATTAGCACCAGTAGATACTCTAAAAGCATAAAACTCGCTCTCTTGGACACTACAAATTCTTACATGAGACAATAATGACCCTACAAATTCTACTAGTTAATTCTTTGTTGAGGAATATGCTTGCTTGGAAAAATAAGAAACAACCTATTTTTGCTTGACATAGTGCAAAAGATTCATACCACCTAAGACCTGTTTGGAATAAAAAGATTCATACCACCTAAGACCCGTTTGGAATAGTTTATAAATAACTTTAGTCATGATTTACAAAATACGAGGTAAGTATGTGAGGATTTTGTCTGGACTTGTGTAAAATGTGGTTATAAGTGCTTCTGAACCCTATCCCAAACAGGCCCCTAGTCAGGTTGAACTTTTACTTGCGCGGTCCATAGACAATCTTTTAATAGAGCAAGTTTGTGTGCCATGCAAGGTTGACCAGTCCAATATAATCATGATGCTCCTTTAAGATTTCCTTTTGTAAGTTCCTTTAGATAGGTAAAAAGCCTTGATTGTAAATAATGTGGAGCATTCTATCTGTTTTCCAGAATCTTCAAGTCTAGCTAAGTAAGCTAAATTCTACCAAGTTATGGAATTTGAGTTGAGTCACAGTCTCAGAATGATTAAATTCAGACCATTTTGTTTCCATATTTTCTCAAATTTGTTTTGCATTTTGTTTGCTTCTTGATTTTGTGGGGTTGATTGGTTGAACTATGGGAGCGTTTGGTAACCCCTGAAAGCAGTGGAAAAAAGTGTTTTCAAAAAAGTCAAGACAAAACTTCTCTCATATACTTCATACACCATAAAATCATTTCTAAAAAACTAATCCAAAAACTATTTGTTCGGTGACCATTTTTCATTTGCATATTCTCTTCTCATTCCAATGACAAAGCATATTTAAAACTCTAGTTATTCCACATCTACTTTTTCTGCTGTTCCTGCAGGGAACTATATGTATCACTTGTAGTAATTGTAGCTCTTACTGTGTTCAGGTTCATGTGAAAGAATCAAGGCTTATATGCGTTGAGTTGGTTGCTAATCGCTTTTTACGCAAGGTAGCTTTTCATGTTTGTGCTTTCTTTGGTTCATATGGGACAGTAACAAAAACGATAAAATTTATTGGTATTAACACTAAAAGCTTTGCGTTGTTATGGAAAGTTTCTCCTTAGTGTAACCTAGATATGTGGCCAGGTCTGAGCAGCAAAGCTTTGCTTCATGTGCTGAAATCCATAATAAAGGACATCAAGCTTTATGCTCTTGTGAATCCTTCCTTTTTTTTTAAATTTTAGTATTGATTGCTCATGAACAAAGTTAATGGTCCTGCTGTATTCATGGTAGGATGCTTTTGGAAGCATACTTCTTCACGTATTGACTGACTTGGTTCATACTGATGATAATATGATAGATGGTTCGAGTACTTGTGGCAACCTCAATAAGAGAAGCTGCTGCTGGTGCGGAAGATGATGCCTTATTGAAGCTCATGGAAGCCACATGCAGGCGTGCCACCGCTCCTCCAGCACCACCTGACGGCTTATGTCTTGTTGATGTAGGATATGCAGAATTCAACCCACAAATATGCTTCATCCGGAAATAGTAAGAGTTGCTTTGGAAGCTTAATAAAATCCTACTATGGAAAAACAAGCCATGTATTTCATCTTGAAATGTACTCCAGAATACTCCCCATTGATTCTTTGTGCATTTTAATCAAGATATATATTTAACACTTTCATGATTACGATCAGCTCTACCGTTAATGTTTCACATATAGTTAATAGGTCCTTACTATAAACTTCAAATAATTAATTTGTGAATAACGACCAATCAATTAAAATTAGTTAAAAACAATAAATATGCTAGAAATATACTTTGGTTTTCAAATTTGTCCTTGTAATAAAAAATGAGAAAAAGTACAGAAGAGAATGTGCGGGAAAAGATGATGAAAGAGATTATGGCCAAAAAACAAAAAATAATTAAGGGTAAAAATGAAAAAAGTGCATTAGATGTTAAGACAAATATCAAATTGAAGCTACACATCTCCAAATTTGAAATTTTTAAATTGGAATAAAGGAAAGAATTAATAATGAAATTGCAAAAAAGAGTATATGTAACTTTTCTATTATTCATTAATTTATTAGTATGGGGTAGTATGATATCAGTTATTAGAGTTTATGTCATTAGCATTTTGAAAGTAAATCCTTTGAAATATTGCCTTCTTTAAAATAAAGATAACATGAAAATGTGAGGGGAATGCATGTTAGTTTGCATCCAAAAGGGTTACGCATTTTGCTATTGAGTGTTCTTTCCCTTGAAACTGTGCATGGATCCAACGACGAGACTTGATTTCGTTGCCTGTTAATTGGCAGAAAAAGGTGAATGAAAAGGTAAACAAGGAAAGGAAGTGTCTTATATTTGAATTCTGTTAGAATCGAATCCTTAGCAATAGCCGTTAGAAGCAAATCCCTTAATCCTTGTATTTTCCTTTTTAATCACCTAGAATCTCAGCCCCTAACCATGGGGGATTTTTTGTCTTAAATTCTATTCAATATGATTAGATTTCCAAATATATTGTGAGGAAATTCGTCTCTACAATGTAATAATCAAGCAATTACTTGGATTCAATTTCTTTGATATGATATCAAAGCTGCGAAGAAATAATGGACAGCAATGAGTTTCCTCCCCTGTTTGGATTGCTGAGACATAACTAGTTGAGTAAGGGCTCATCTTCTGCTGTACTAGTCCATCCAATGACTCTATAATGGTGTCGGACCACTGAAAATCAAAAGATGGTGAGAGCCCACGAGTTGAATGGAAGTAATTACCTCCAATGGTCACAAAGCATCCTAATTTACCTGAGAGGACAACACCAATAAAAATATATTAACAACCAAGCATTGCAGCACCTGTCATTTGATACCTGGTTATAGCCTAGTTGTGTAACTCAATGACCTTGGAGATCAACAAAGGGTATTTATTCACAAGGACAACAAAGAAGTGAAAACAAAGCTGCACTCTACCAACTAAAGAAACAACTCAGGGAGCTTAAACAAGGTATGATGACTATAGTGCTCTCATGAGAATTTGGCAATAACTAGATCTTTTTGAGGTACACTCTTAGAAATATGCTGAGGATGCTCAATATTATAGACAACTTATTGAAAAAGAAAGAACCTATGAATTTTTGTTGGGACTAATGCTCAATATTATAGACAACTTATTGAAAAAGAAAGAACCTATGAATTTTTGTTGGGACTAACCAATACTTTTGAAGATGTTAGGGGCGAAATTACAGGCATCAAGCCTCTACCTTCTCTATTTGAAATGTTTAACGTGGTCAAATATGAGGAGAGTAGAAAGCAACTCACACATGTCCTTATGACATCGATTAAGGCATCTGCACCAGCCACAAATAGGAGCAATACAAATGACCAGAAAAGAAAGGCAAAGAAATGGTGTGACCGTTGCAGCAAAAAGGGTCATCCTAAGGACATTTGCTAGGAACTCCATGGAAAGCCACCTGACCTGAACAACAAGTGGAAAACAAAAAGCAAAGGCTATCATGCTGAGAAGAGAGAGGACAAGGGAGACAAGCCAAATCCTGAGAAGCTCCAAATGCCAAGGGGAATTCTAGGAGAGCAAACTAGGGAGTTTGGTAAAGTCAAATAATTCTATAATTGCTTTCAATACTATGGTGACTAGTGATAATATTTGGATTATTGACTCTAGAGTCTTAGATCACATGGCTGGTAATAAATTTCTTTTTAAAACTCAAGTATTGTAGGCAAGAGTGGCAACTGGAATCACTACTTGAGTATGTGGACTTGGAATCATTGAACTTTCTGAGCATCTTACTATGTATCAGAACTCACATGCAATACAATGCCATGTCTTAGTTAATGACATTAGATGTGTGTTTCAGCATCTAGTCTTAGGGAGGATGATTGCCAAGACTAAGGAGTTGGATGGACTTTACTATTTCAACATAAACAAAACACACCCCAACGTTTGTTTCCATAACTTTTCAATAAAGACTCTTTGAATTTCTTTAGTTATGATAGTTGTCAATTTGCTAAACAAACTAAAGCTACCCTCACTGAATAACCTTATAAAACCCACTGCTCCTTTTACTCTTATTCAGTGATATTTAGGGACCTGCAAAAGCTAAAAATCTCTCTAATGCTACCTTTATTGATGACCACACTCAAATGACTTAGTTTTTCCTTTTGAAAGAAAAATTAGAGGTATTTGAAACATGCAAGAAGTTTTTCATCTTTGTTACAAATCAATTTCAAACCATAATCAAAGTCCAAAGATGTGATAATGCAAAAGAATATATGAGCAGACCTTTTAAAAGTTTTCTTGAACAAGGGGTGCACCATCAAACCTCATGTGTTGGCTGAAAGAAAGAATAAACACTTGTTGGAAGGAACTCGTGCCATTATGATTGAGAAAAACGTACCAAATTTCATTTAGGGGGATGCAATATTGATAGCAACATATCTTACAAATAGAGTACTTTCCAAGATGCTGAATTTTAAATCTCCCGTCCAGAAATTGCTTAAAAACTATCCCAGTTCTCCTTTAATTAATAATTTACCTCCTAAGTTTTTTGATTGTGTAGTGTTGGTGTGTAGAAATACAAGTAAACTTGAATCAAGAGCTAAAAAAATGTTCTTTTAGGATATTCCCCAACACACAAAGGATATATAAATGCTACTCTCCAACCTTTAAAACTATTCACATTACTAAAAATGCAGTCTTCTACGAAGAAGAAGCCTATTATCCTAATTTACCCATTCAAGGGGAGAACTATGAGATAGAATGGCTAATTTAAGAACCTAACAATGCTCAACTCACACCTAGAACTAAAATCACTCATAGACCAATAGAAAACATGCGCAACAGACTTGAACCTATAATCACTTCACCAGAGAAGCTATAATTCGGACCTAGAAACATAATTACTCCACTATAAAACCCACAAAATAGCTGAAATCACACCACATACTCTAGAAACCTCACATGATAAACAAGAAAACACAATCAGAAATGAAACTCCTTAAACTAGAACCGATACCAACCCACACAACCCTTAAAACACTGAAAATCAAGAAACAAATTACTCTAACGACAAGAACAACCTTGAAGATGAAAATGAAACAAGAAACTCTCCCACTTCAAGGCAGAACCATGAATCTAACACGGAACTGGATCTTGAAGACATAGGATGGTCAATTGCCTTGAGGGAGTAAGATCTTGTACTCAACATCCTATACAAAGATTTGTATCTTAGTAACCTTTCTACTAGAATGCAAAATTTTATCACTAATAGTGCATGGGTCAAGATACCAAACACCTTCTAATAAGCCATAGCCGATCTGAACTAGAGAAAGACAATCGAAGAGGAACCCAAGGCCCTAAAGGAGAATAAAACATGAGACATCACAGCACTACCTCCATGAAAGAAGGTGATAGGTTGCAAATGGGTCTTCACCCCAAAGTTCAATCTAATGGCAGCCTCAGTAAGTATAAGGCAAAGATCATTGCAAAAAGGTACACTTATAGCTATAGATTGGACTATGAGAAGACCTTTGCCTCAATAGCCAAATCCAACACAATTAAGGTTCTACTATCTATAGCAGCCAACTTTGATTGGCCGCTGCATCAACTAGACATAAAAAATGCATTCCTCAATAGAGATATAGAGGAGAAAGTCTACATGGAGATCCTAGAAGGTGTGAGAAAAATTGAAAATTCCATAAAAGGCTGCAAGCTCAGAAACTCACTATATGGACTAAAGCAATCGCCTAAGGCTTGGTTTAAGAGATTCACTAGGGTCTTGAAAAGACTAGGGTATCTCTAAGGGTTTGTCAAGTATAATAATGGGATGGTTACAAGACTATAGTCTGTGTTGATCACATTGTAATCACAGGAAATCAAAATCAATCAATTGATCTGCTCAAGAGGGAACTAGCCACTAAGTTTCAAGTTAAAGACCTTGGGCAAATAAGGTCTTTAACTAAGAAGGGGATCAATGTGTCCCAACAGAAATACACACTTGACCTTCTCCATGAGACAAGAATGCTCGGAGCCAAGCCAAGTGAAACACTAATGGAGGCTACATTCAACTTGGAAGTCAAACCAAAAGGCACCCTAGTTGACTCAGAGAGGTATAGAAGACTGGTGGGAAAGGTTATTTATTTAACTCACACTCGCCCTAACATAAGCCATGGAGTAGGAGGGGTGAGTCAGTTCATGCACCAACTTTAAGAGGAACATATGGAAGTAGTGTATAGAATCCTCCGCTATCTAAAACTTAACCTTGGAAAGTGAATTTTCCTTGAGAGAAATAGAAGAAGAGGCACAGCAAAATACATAGACACAGACCGTAGGAGAGCTGTGAAAAACAGAAGGTCCACTACAGGATATTGCACGTATGTGTGGGGGAATTTGGTAACATGGAGAAGCAAGAAGCAATTCGAGGTATCAAGAAGTAGCACTGAATCTGAGTTAAGAGTTGTTATCCTAGGAGTATGTGAAGGGATTTGAATCACAAGGCTCCTTAAAGAGCTTAGAATACCTTATGAAGGACCCTTTTATCTTTTCTATGACAATAAGGCAAGTATTGAGATGACAAAGAACCTTGTCTACCATGACAAAGCATGAAAATAGACAGACACTTCATCAAAGAAAAGGTGGAATCAGGCATCATAAACCTGTCCTACATAAGGTCTTTGAACAAAGTCGCAGCTATAATGACTAAGCTACTAGCAGGGGTACAATTTGAAGGACTCTGAAACAAGCTAGGAATGCTTGATATTTATTCTCCAGCTTTAGGGGAGTGCCACAATCGAATCCCTGGCACTAGCCATTAGAACCAATCCCCTAATCCTTGTATTTTCCTTTTTAATCACCTAGAATCTCGGCTCCCAATCCTGGGGGATTTCCCATCTTAAATTCTATTTAATATGATCATATTTCCAAGTATATTGCAAGGAAGTCTGATCCGATTTATGTACTACCTCTACAATGGAATAATCAAGCAATTACTTTGATTCAATTTCTCCGATAAAGTAGAAGATAGGATATTATTTTAATGTTTTACATTTTATGCTCTGATTATCTTCCCTTGTCTAATATACAGATGATTGCTGAATATTGAATCTTTAGGAGGTGGATGGAAATGATAACATGGAAGGGTCTTTTGATAAAAGAAAGAGGTAGCAACATTTTTTGAGAGAAAAGGAGGCAAGGAAAACAAACTCTTAATTTTTCGCAACAAGGGTTCAAGAATGGATAAAGGTGCTTGTGATAGAGTGATGCCCCCAAGAAAAAGCTATGTCTGGTTGATGTCACATATGAGTCTTGACACCAACAGCTGGAGGGGAGATATAATATGATTTGCATTGACTCTTTTGCCTTTTGATATTTAACTTTGATTTTCTTCCATTACAACTTTATATTGTTGGGATTAATTTTATTTTGTTCTCTTGCACCAAACTGGTCATGCGTGCGTTGCATTTGTTTTGATAACTCTTTATCTACTTTCGAATGATGTCTTCATCTTTCCTATCCTACGCTGCGTGAATATGACCTCTTCGTGACTATCACATTGATGCACCGTTATGCTTTGAGATTAGTATGAATATACGTGTTAAAACCCCGTTGTCGCATCATAAACACTGCTGAACTTTGACGGATATTTGGCACAATATGAGGTACGTTGCTTCGACTCTGTTTCCACATTTATACGTCCTTGATTTACTGAATAATATGATCATTGTGTAGTGATTAATTGGATTCTATATTTATTTCCACGCATACCATGAGTAAGAAATATATATATAAAATACGGATACTAAAATTTGGAAATAATATCAAAATAGCTCTTTAATCAATCAGATGAAACTTGTGCTTTACAAAAGCTGTGCTATGTGCAGCATTATTTTGCCCCTGTTCTTTTGTTTTTTGTTTTTGTAGGTCAAAGTATTATTAAATCTTTTTGGGTTTGAGTCCAATCTTTGCCAAGCCGGGAGCGTTAAGATTAAATCTTTCCTAACAAATGCGCTTCCTGGAATTTGAATTTATATCCTCCTCCTCACTTACTACCTCAACCACTAACAGTAAGCTTGTTGGTAGCATTATTTTGTATTTAATTATTCCTCGTCAATCTTTCCACTATGTGATCTTGCCATATGTCCAAGGCATTTTTCCACTGTACTTTATAATATATTAATCCTTTTTCAAGTTTTGCCTTGACAAATTGTATGATTTCGACATATTCCTTTTCATCAAATTAGCATTAAAATAGGGAGAAAAATAAAAGAAAATTCGTATATAATTATACCCTTAGCTATTCTTCCATCTATTTTACAATTTTACACTATATCAAGTATTTTTTACGAATCCTAACTTACCCATATCACTAGCAGATATTCTGGCACCTTTTTCTTATTATAAGTAACTCCATATTATATAATAATGCCAAATATTAGGCAAGCCTTTTAGGATTTCTGTCCCTTAAAGGAAACACGAAATTATTTTATTCTATTGTAACATTGGCCAAATAGTTTTTTATGTTTTCTAGCTCCAAAAATTCATTCTTTTACTTCATTAACTCCCTTTCATTGTGAGAAATTTCTCTAATTTTTTACAAACCAAAACCTGTAGATTTCCCAGATACCTCTCTTTCTATAAAATTCAGCTTTATATTATTTTAAAGCTAACTTCTTTACTTTCAAGAGTCAAAAATAATTTTACAATCTTAATTACTTAAATAATTAATTCCTATTTCTGTCTAATTATTTGAGACATTCTTATATTTTAAATAATTGATTTTGATAATTTTTTCTTAATTAGCCAAAGTTTTCATAATTCGCCGATTTGCTAAAAATCCATTTCAAGAGCATCTTTATCATTTTTAACCTTAAATAGCTCTTAACATCTTGTCTCCTATTTGTTGAAATTTTTCTAAAATTTTCTGATATACTTTCCATCATTAACTTTTTCGACCCGAAACTTTTTGAAATTATAATTAGATCCTTGCTAGGGTTTAGCGTCAAGAATCATCCCTTTGAGTTCTCTAACATATCCTTTTGACCATATTCATCCTTATTTATCATACTAGGCCCTCGAGACTTCATTGGAATCTCTATCTTCCTCATTTCTTAACCCCAAAATACTTTTACTTTGCAAATTAGTCTCTGAAAATCCTCTTATCCCTTTAGGGAACTTCTAGGACTTTTTCCAATTGGGGTATGATAGCTTGCCTATTTTAGGCTATTTTGTACATTTTTAGGCATAAAATTCAGGATGTTATAATTCTCTCACTCTCAAAAAAAAGTTCGTCCTCAAAATTTTGGGGTCAAACTTCACTCATACTCCTTTTTTAGAGGTTAACTCAGGAGATGTCTCCACATATGCTCAAATTTTGTCTCTAAACCTAGCGTTGCGCTTCATAGCTAGGTTTTGATCTTGGGTTCAATACTTACACGTCATATTGTTGCATATATTTCTCGCATTTACATGAGTATAGCCCTTGCTTTTAAGCATTTTATCTTTACTACTCACATTCTTTCAGCTATTTAGGCACATTTACTTGGGATAGTGCTGTGACAGTGTACTCATCTTCGTGGTATTTTACTATATCATGGTGTTTCAAATTTCTCTTACTTTGCCTTAATCAAGTCTTCTCCACTCACACTATCATTTTCATTTTTATCTTAAAGGCCTATCTTCTTTTTTCACATTCTCATTTCATACCTAGCTTGCCTGAATGCATCATGTCCAAGACTTACAACTCTAAACTTCTTTTTTTAACTCTTTCTTTCCTTATTTTCCTTGGTTGACCAAAATATATATATAATCGCATATATTGATGAGCACAAAATCCTCATTAACCAATCTAAACACAAATTAATCATGCAACAGCAATTGCAATCATAATTAAAGAGTTTAACTACAAATTATTATTCCTAGGACCTAAGAAATCAAAAACTTATAGCTAAAACAAAGGATAAAACAAGAGAACTCCCCTAGTGAGCTTGGGAACTCAAGCACCATCTTCCATCTTTAAGAGGATGGAACATCCCATTCTTTGTTATATTGCAAAACAAGGTTTTTACAGTTCATGATCGATCACATAATTGATCATCTGTTGTCGATGATCATCTATTATCGATCATTCAATCGATTATCATATCTTTCTACATCTTTTTATCAAGACTTTTTCATATCAATTGTTCGATCAAAGGCTTATTCTGATTTTTTTAAATTGAAGCTCTTCACATTTATTGGTTGATCAAGTAATCGATCATTTGTTTATCAATAATATGATCGATCATCAGCATGTCACTCTACATATTTCATGAAGTTGTTTTGAATTGTTTTCATATGACATATTTGATCAATCTTTTATCGATGAAGTGTTCGATCATCATACTTTAAAAAATGCTTTCACAATAACTTTAAATTATCGATAAGATGATCAATCAAGTGATTATCGATCATCTATTCGATCAATGCATCAATTCATTACTCAAGCTAGTACTTCACAATGATCATTCATAAAACATATTTTTATTTTATTTTAAAGCTTTTTTCAGCCTTCCTTAATCATATTATTCTCTTTTTAAAGATACGAAGGCATGCAAATTTGGAGGAAATAAACCTTGTACAGAACTCAGAAATATTTCCATTTATAAAATCACTTTAGTTATATTTCACCATTTATTGATCACTTATTCTATCATTGTTTGATCTATAATTTACTTGATAAATGCATACTCAATTAAGTCTACTTCTCTTGTAATTAATCGATAATATGATCGATCAAGGAGTTATCGATCAAGAAAGATCTTCTCACTATCTGAATATCTAATGATTGATTCTATGTTTTTCATCTATTGCATAAATATCAAGAATCATCACTTTTTCTGTTATTCATTTATATTTACTTGAAGAAGAAAGCTTACTTGTACTAAGAGACTTCTACAAATTACGAAGCATAATGGATATATTATAGGCTTAACCTATTATGTTAGAAGTATTAATGGCAAACAACCGTTGTAACTGGCGAACACATGCAAACGATCTTCCAATGGCTAGACGCTCTTTAGTTTAATGGATAACTGAAATGCTCCAACTATAAATAGTGCGAAGAGCATTGAATGAAGTATTGAATTTACCGAGCTACCAACTGTCGAGTTAACTCTTATGCATTCAATACTTTGTTTTTTTGAATTGAGCTTTAGTGTTTAACACATATATACTTTGTAAGAGAGATTGTTATTCTGCTTTACTCAAATTAGTGAGTTACTCAAGAGTGTGGACTCTTGAGGGGTTGTAACCTTAGGGGTCATAAAAGGGAGTGATTGAGAGTGACTCGATTACTATACTAAGATACCAAGAGCTCATTTGATCTTGGGGATATAGTGAAAATCTCAAAGGTGCTCTAAGGACTGGACATGGATCAAGTGGTTGAGACCGAACCAGTATAAACTCCTGTGTCATCATTCTTTGATGAGACTTTCCAAACTCATCTCCATTGTGTTATCTGTTTAGTTATTTTATTTAGTTAAATTTTTATATGTCACCCAATTCACCTCCTGTTGGGTGGAGCTGCCATTAACAATTCCTACACAATTTTTCATGTAGAATCTAAATATCAAATTAGATTTAACAAAATCACACTCCTTTCTCCCTAAGTTGCTTTGGTTGAATAGGGTGAATTTAAGGTCTAAAATTTTTATTTTTGATTCCAATGATTTTAAACACTTTTTTTTAGTGTTTTCCTACACAAAAACACCTTTTAAGTTCATTGGAATCATCAAATCAAATTGAAACAATTTCTAACCTCGACAACCTGAGTTGGCCGAATAGGGTGCAAAAAACCCTAACTTTGATTTTCTTCCAAAATTCAATCCAAACACCAATCAAACATGCTATTCTAAGCTCATATTCATATTTCTTATCCTCCCCTAATGCCTTCTCAATTAGACTGAAAATTGGTAGCATAGAGCTTAGGTTTTATCATGAAATTTCTACTAAAACAACCCTTAAATCTAATTAAAATAAAGCTTAGACATGCCTTAATGGATCCTTGCTTCAAGCATGATGATTTTCCCTTGATTTGGAAGGTTTTAGGTGCTGTGTAATGGTGAGATTTTGGTTAGAT
Organism: Neltuma alba; assembly: GCF_004799145.2. Lineage (NCBI taxonomy): Eukaryota > Viridiplantae > Streptophyta > Magnoliopsida > Fabales > Fabaceae > Neltuma > Neltuma alba. The sequence goes on from NW_021635723.1 coordinate 113,632, forward strand.
AGAATTTTCCTCTTTTGTCTAATTTTGGCTGAGTTTCATGTATTTGGGGGGTTTTTATAGAGCTCAAAATCTGACCATAACCCCTCTAAAAGATGCCATTTTCTGCTACCTAAGGGGCCATGTGTCCCTCTTCTTAGCTTCCAAATTTCAACTCATGCGAAATGTTCCTTCTTCTTGATTTTTCTTTTAGATTTTGGGCTTAAATTGGGTTTGAACCTTTTTAACAAGGGGGACCATGGATTGCATGAGTTTAGTGGACTTCCTTGGCCTAAATGAAGTCAAAACTTATTAAAAATGAAAGGGAAGTGTGGCCCAATCACAAATTATCAATTTCTAACCAAAACTTATTATTTTGGTTACCATTCCCAAAAAAAGTTCTAGGCCTCCAAAAATTCATTTCTCTCTATCAAAAATTCTCTTTTAATATAGGGAAGTTCCCTAGAAATTTTCATAATTTATCTTAACCTCCAACTATTTATTTTGAATTTTCTTTGAAATCAAAGTTTACTGATAAGATTTTGGTAATAAATATTCTAAAATTAATTTCTACACTTCTAAGGCTAAAAATAATTATATAAACTCAAATAACTCCTTAAATAATTTTTTCATTTTTTTTAAATTTTTTGAGGCCTCTAAATATTTAAAATAATTATTTCTACTAAATTTTTACTATTTTTCTAGAAAAATCTCTGTTTTCAGGAAATTTTATAACAAGTAATTTTCATGTATTTCCACCTCTAGAGCCTCAAATAGGCTTTCAAAACCTCTAGTTTACTAATTTTTCATTTCTTAGAAATTTTCTAGAATTTTTGTGTAATTTTCCCATTTTGCCCTTCCTAGACTAATAATTTCAAAAATATCAGTTTGGACCTTATCTGGATTTTATGTCATGCCTGACTTCATCAGCCAGCCTATTTTTCCTATTGGTTCTTGACTTAATTTTTCATTCCCATTATCAGGGTTAAATTTAACCGGATGTGACACATAGCAGCTGGGAGTAGAGAAAAATAAGATGGAATAAAGAAAAAGTAAAGAAAATAAATGGGGAAGAAGATGGTGATGGAGCAGCAAGAAGGTAGGTGAAAAGAGGTGTTTTAGATGAGTATGGAGTGGTTATTCAAAAATAGAGTTTTAAAGAGTTTAAGGGGTCAATCTGGGTCGGATTATACAAGTGGGTGCTCCATTTTCACACTTAAGATCCGAATTTGGTTTGCTAATGCAAGGCCTTCATCACGGCAAAGACTAATAGCTACCATGGCATATCATATCCAAATTTTTAGGCCCACAAGCCCAAAAAGTAGCTTAAAGAAGGTAGGCTACTGATAGAACTCAATTTTTACATGGTTTTCTTAAGTGTTTTCTGGTATTTTGCAATACTTTTGCCCTCAGTTTGTATGCATTTATACCTTTTCGATTATGTCAATTTATGCACTGTATTTTGCAGACTAAGGGTAAAAAAACGTCAAATATCTCGTCCAATCTATAAATGCCTTGATCTTTAATTTGTTTAATTTTTAGAAAGCTATTTGCTTTTGTTTTTAGGCATTTGGAGGAGGCTTAATGACCCAAGCTGGAGCACATAAGGAGCCACAAGTTTAAAAGAGCCAAAACGCAAGATTGCAAGTGCCTTTGTGTCCCCAAGTCGTGACATAGACTTCCCTAGGTCGTGACTTGGATGCTTTTTTAGTGAAGCTGCATGTTTTAGAGTTAGGTCATTCTGCAGTGCCTTTGTGTCCCCAGGTTGCGACATAAACTGTCCCAAGTCATGATCTGAATGCATTTTTAGTGAAACTGTACATTTTGTAATAGGTCATTCTATATTCAGACTAAGAAAATAGCAACCATGAAATTCCAAAGCTCATTCTGGAAATTTGTGGGAATAGAAGTCTCAACCATTCTCTCTCAAGCCTCCACTCAACTCCAATCACAGTCTTCCTTTTTTCTCAATTTCTTCAACATTTCCTTCATTTCTGCACTAATTAAACCACTTCCATCATCTTCTTCTCTACATTTTGAACCACTTTTGCAACATTCCTCATGGTAGAACACCCTTGGAGTGATTGTGGCAAGGTTGAATCTATGAGAGGCTAAATCCTTAGGCTCTCAATGATAGAGGACAAGGCTTGAGCTCATGGACATATTAGGGGAGTTTTCTTAGTCTAATTCTGTACTTGAACATGTGTTAGATATTTCTAGATTTAGGAATTTCTACTCTTTGTGTAAGACTTGATTATCAATTGGTAAATCTTGTGATTAGACTATTGTAATTGAATTGGATGATGTCTTATGTTGGATTATATATATATTTTAGTTTTGATTCCTTGTTGATTTGTTGATTGTCAATGATTATTGATAGTTAATTTGCTTGCTTGGTTCCTATGGTTGTTGATTGACAATCATTGAGGGTATTTGCATCATCCATTTAATTGCACTCTAAGTAGTTTTTAATAATATTTTGAGAGGTGAAAATTAACTTTGATTAGAGTAAGTTTTCATTAATTAAAACATTAGACCCAAGTGATTGCTTGGGGTTTTTATCTAGACTTAGAGATTTTCATAACTCCCATGTCATTTTAAGAGCAATGATAGCCAAGTTTTCATCATCAAGAGCCTATCTCATCATATTTTCCCTTTAATCCAAAGCATTCCTTTATTAATTTGAAAAGACCTAAAAGATTTACTTCCTTGCATTTTACCTTTATTACACCACTATTTTTATTAATTAAAACCCCTCTTTTTACCCAAATTAATATGTTTTTTTACAACGAATTTAGTCTAGGTTTTCCAATAAAAGCGCTCCTCACGAAGAATGATAGGTTATGCCTATACTACATTATTTGGTGCAATCATATTTTTGATGACCTGAAAGGTGTGTACCAATCTAATTAGCTAGAACGGGAATAAGGACTAAATTGCAGAGTGAGAAAGTTTCTAAGGGCCAAAGTGTAAATAAAGTCATAGGCTTCAGAAGACTCTCAAGGGCTCAGAAAGGAAAAATAGGTTAGGTGTAGGCCTAAGGTTGAGGTGCAGGCCTCAAATTGATGATTCATGAGGCTAAGCCCAAACGGGGGCTAAACTGTAATTTTAAAAAGTTTCAGGCCAATAGGAGTAATTATGAAAAGTATATAGAAAATTCCAAAAAATAGGAAATGGAGTATAGAGACCTTTTTGATGAAGGTTAATGACGAAAATACCCACCCCTACAGCAGCTTTAATGGAATTTTCAGTAATAATGGAGGCTTGACTAATTAAGAAAAATTGGCCAAAAATTAATTATTAAAAATATGGGAAAATCCCAAAAAAGGTCATTGTAATATGGGAAATGCCAGATTGGGTCTTTAAATTTCAAAAATGACAGAATGGGTCATTGACCCAATCTGTTATTTGTGAAATTCAGGCGAATTGACAATTTTGCCCTCATTTATTCATTCACTACAATGATTCAAGGAATCACTATAAGAGTTTAGGTGTTACCTAGATTCGTGTAGCAAATAACTACTCACTTTTTCATAGTCAGGTGTCTTGTTATTAACTACAACTAATTCTGTAATCACTAGAACAATGTAAGCATTACCTAGATTTGTGTAGAGAATAACTACTCATTTTTTCATAGTCAGGTATCTTATTATTGTCAGGTACCTTATTATTAACTACAATGAATCTTGTAATCACTAGAACAGTATAAGCGTTACCTAGATTTGTTTAGAGAATAACTACTTACTTTTGCTCAGGGGCAAAAATGTCAATTTGCCTGAATTTCACAAATGACAGATTGGGTCAATGACCCATTCTGTCATTTTCAAAATTTAAAGACCCAATCTGGGATTTCGTATATTCCAGGGGCTTTTTCTGGGATTTTCCCTAAAAATATTTTAGAGCCTCAAAAAATTGAGAAAAAATAGGGATAAATGTACCTTTGGAATTATATGACATTTTACAAGTGATTTTATTCCCAAATTACCCCTGGTGAAATTATAAAGGAATTTAAAGGCCATTTAAGCTAATTGGAGTTTTTATTTGAAAATTTTCAAATAAATACTTTTAAGGATAATTAAATCCCAAGAAATTTCACAAGGTATTCCTAGGATTTATAAGGGATTATGAAGTATAAAGAAGTCTCTTAGATATTCTGAAACTCCAGAAATGTCTTCCCACGTAAAGAAATTACTATGGTAATTAAATTAGTTTTCTTCTTTAGCATTGATAGAAAATTGTGATGGTAGCAAAGGAGGGCATTTTGGGAAGAGAAAAATGATAAGAATGTATTATGGATTTGAAAAAAATAATTACAGTTGCCAGGATACTGTAATTGTGGAATAGGAATTCATTTCAGTGCAAAGTGTACTATTAAAGCATAAAATATATCCTTGTGTTTTACTTGGCTAGAAATGTGCCACTTGTCAAGCCAAGAATGGAGAGGGTTTTGGTGCCACTTGTCAAGCAAAAAGTAGAGAGGATTTTGACTTTGGAAAATTAATTTAATTTGGATTTAATTTAAGGATGGAACTTAGTGGAAGAAGCCTTGAGAAGTTGCCACCAAAGCATGGTAATTAGGGTGAACTTGGATGGCAAACAATTAGAGCTTAGCTCATAAATAGCCATCTCCCTCCCTCGCAAGCACACATTTTGACCAAGCATAGAGAAACTCTTGCAAATTAGTCTCTTGAAGATCAATCAATGAGAAGCACGCTAGTTTGGTACACAAGCTTGAATACAATGTTAGTTTGATGTCTTACCTTGTATTATGCTTTACTTTCTTGAGTTTTGTGGTTGAAAAATGTTGACTCCCTTAAAAGGAGGTCCTGATCAAACTTTATCATGAATGAGGGAGAATGATTTTGATGTTAAACCTAGTTTAAAGTCATTGATTATAGCTTGATTTGAGTGGTATTGCATTGAAATTGGAAAAATTGTATTATATGGAATCCAAGGGTACTATTCGGCCAAAGCTCTAACTATAACCTAGGATATGATTTTGTGAGTTGTGATGCTTCAATTGGGTTTAAAATGAAAAATTTTATAAGGTAAACCTAAAGGACAAGCTTTACAAGTATCAGAATCAAATTTGGAAAGTTAGGATTTTATAATTCTAACTTTCGGCCAAAACAATCTGGAAGAGAAGAAATTTTATTTTCATAAATCCAAGACCATGTTTGGATTCTACATGAAAATTTGTGTAGGATTGATCAAAAGCCCTTAGGGTTGGCAAGTCAAGGGAGTTAAAGGAAAAGTAAGAGTAAAGCTTACAGTATAAGGTAGTGAACTTACTTATGTGCTTGATATTTATGCTTGTTGTGTTGATTCGCATGATGCTAATTGTGATGATATGAGCAATGTATGAATGATGTATGTGCTGTCTCTTGATGATTTTATGGCCATGCATGTAGTTAGAGACATTAAGCATAGATCACCAAATTGGCATAAAGATAATCAAGAAAGCATATCATACACTTACATTCATTTTGTATATATTGATGATATTGTTTGCTATTGAGATTCCTCTGAATCTCACCCCGCCCTTAACCAACCACAGTAGGTCTAATAATGAGGAGAAAGCATGCATGAAAAAGGGCAATTAATGGCCAACTACACGATTTTTAATGATTTTTCAAAGTTAAGCTTCAGAATCTGAAAAAAGGATTTTTGCCAAATAGACAGAGGTGAATTTCATAAAAACTTGACACTTTTTCAAATGGAATTGGTTCATAAGATTATTTTTCCTTGAAACAGCATTCAAAGATCATTTTATAGAATTTTGAACCTGATTTACTCAGAATCTGTTCTAAACCTTGAAGGTTAAATCAAAACTTTTATGCAAGGATTGCACTATAGTGTGCAGCCTCAGGTCGTCTCACTTAAACAGTGCCTTAGCGAAATGGACCTAAATTAGCTTAAATGTCATGCAATGCAAACTTGAATGTACATAGGGGGTTTTGGTTTTTTGAAATCATTAAGTAAATTGAATGAATGGTAAACAAAATATACATATTTTTTGGATTTTAGGGAAATAATGATGAATGCATGTAGACAATAACCAAATAATGATGAAGTTCCTCTTGAAAGTGTGCTTAGGCTGTCATAGTTCAAAATCGATTGATGTGGGAGTAGAAATCACTAAGTTTCAAATTGATTTGATAAATGAATTCCATTTCTCAAGATCCTGTTAAGTGCTCTTAGTATGTATAGAAAGATTGATTAGTGCAATAGGTCAAATGCAATAAAAATCGACTCAATATCAAAACACAACCGTGCAAGAGTAAAGAGAATCAAAAGATTACAAATGACGTATATGAGACTTCACATATTTAAGCTCAAGGTTCTACAATAATCAATTCACTACACATGAAAATCCAAGCTGATTACAACTATAATCAAGTAGTTCAACTAAAAAATACAAATCCTAAACCAAAAAACTCATAAATTCATAGATGAACTAGGATTAAACTACTCCCCTTCTTAGCTCATTGAACTCCAGCCATTGCTACACCTTCAAGAGGAAGGAAAACGCCTAGCCACTCATAGAAATCTAAAGCATCTTGTCACATCTTACTATTATATTGACTTAGGTTCCTTTCAAAACCATTTTAGATTACATTGGATGGTCTTGGACTCGCTTTTTATCTTAAAAACGCTAAATTTCATATTTTTACTGTTCATCAGGTAAAAATCCAGTTTTTCTGGCCCAACTTCAAAAATTCATAACTTATTTCACAAAAATCTAATTGGGGTGGTTCAAAATTATATTTAAATCTCTTTAAGTTCTCTTGCAAGGAAAAATAATCTCATGATCCAATTCCTTATGAAAAAGCGTCAGGTTTTTGTGAAATGCAACACTGTCCATTTGCCAAAAACCCTTTTTCCCAGATTCTGACCTTTAACTTTGGAAAATCATTAAAATTCGTATACTTGACCTTTAAGCTCAGGATGTTATCTATAATCATGCCAAAATTTGTGATTAAACGCGTTCAGGAGCATAATCAAAAAGTCACATGAACATGGCAGTGTCAGTGTGCTTACAGCACTGTTAGCTTAATATATACATAACCAAAAAGGGTCCACAAATTTTATGGCAAGACACCATACTTTAGCCTCCAATTTACAGCTTGCTCATAGGAGTTTTAGGCCCTAAAATGTTAGATTATATTTGGGGGATGAGATTTTAAGAAATCCCAGTAGTAAGATCAATCAACCAAAACATTAACATGCATCATTACAAAGCATTTCAACATTAGCTATCATAGGAGAACTAATCTTTTTATAAATAGGCAATTTCAACATGTAAGGCCATGGCAACAAATGCAAGGAGCAACCATATCACAACATCATAGTTCAACCATATAATAGCAAGCATACATGCCATAAATAACAATGCAAAGTTAACATTAATGGCTAATTAAATCCCACTACCTTGATCCAATGCTTTTTGTTTTTCTTGTTGTTCCTTCTTGCTTCCAAAAGTTCCAAACCCTAACATGGCAATCCACAAAAAGGGCAACAAGAATCATCAACCATTCCTCATAAAATTAATAACTCAAGTAACTCCTAAACCCCTTAAAGATTCCATTTTTGTTCTTGAACTTTTAGAGTTGGTTTCCATAAACCCTAAAAATTCCCTCTTGACTCAAACCTACATTATTTTTCATGTAGATTCCAAATATCTACTTGGATTTAACAAAATAAATTTCCTTTCTTCAGTTTCAGCTTGGCTGAACCATTAGGGTTCAAAACCCAAAAATTGCAACTTTGATTCTATGGCTTCCAACACTTGTTCTTTAGGTTTACCCTACACCAATTTTCATTTTGAACACAATGGAAGCCTCAAAACTTTGGAAAACACATCCTAGAGTTCAGTTTTGGTCTTGGCCGAACCAAACCTCTTGAAGTTCAACCATGAAAAACTTTTCAAAACAACACTAAACCACTTGAAACCATCTTAAATCATAGTGTTCTAACTATGTTTAACAACAAAACCTCCTTCCCTACACTATACCCATTTCGGCCAGCAACAAGAAGGGAAAAGAAGTGATTTTTCCAACCATACAAATCAATAAAACAAAGCAAGCAACATTTTAAGACAACTTACCAAGCTTGGATCTTAGTTGGAAGGTCAAATATGCTTGCTTTTGCTTGATCTCTTCACAAAATCACTCTTGCTCTCTCTCTTTTCCCTTTAGCACGAAATGAGGTATGATCATGGGGGAGGAAAAGCTCATTAATGCTCACAAAATATCCCACCAACCATCATTAATGATATGCCATGTGTCAAGAGCCTAATTAGTCTTAATCCTCTCTCTTAAGTAACTTAAATCATAATGTAATTAAATTCCAAAGTCAAGATCCTCTCCATTGGTCGCTTGACACTTGGAAAGCTTTAATTACCATCCATTAAAAGCTTGACAAGTCACAACTTGTGGGCCAAGCAAAGTGTAAGACTCTACTCCTTGCTTTATCGGTGTACTTTTACTCCGGGTTTAACTTCTTTTCTATAATTACAGTACTCTGGCCTCTGTAATTATTTTCTGTCAGATCCATAAATTATTCTCCTCATTTTTATCTTCCCAAATTTCCCTCTTCGTCTCAAAATTAATTTCCTAGTAATTAAATAAAATGAAAACTAATTTTCTTCTCTTTAGTGATTTTTTCACTTTTAAGAGGAATTGGGAAAAATTTTAGACACTTGAGGGTCTTATTTCAATTCCATAATCTCTTATAATTTCTTGGGATATCATAGGAATTTTCTTGGGACTTTATTCTTTTTGAAAATATTTATTTGGAATATTCCAAATAAAGACCTTAAACTAGTTTAAATTGCCCTTAAATTCCTTTGTAATTTCTCTAAGGGCAAATTGGTCATAAAACCAATTTTATAATTCCATATAATTCTCAAGAAACATTTTCCTTATTTTTTCCTAATTTTCTGAGACTTGCAATTATTTTTCCATAATTATTCTTGGCCAATTTTCCTTAATTAGTCAAACTTTTCATAATTGGCTTGGAAAATTATAATAATTATTTTCCACCAAAATTCTTCTATTTCTCCTTGTCATTTTTGGCCTTTAAATATTTAGGAATATTCTTATTCCTAATTACCATATTACTGGATGTGACACATCTCAACTAAGAATGAATCTGAGCTTCCCATGGTAGAGGATTGATAGTGAAAAATGGAAGAAATTAGGGTTAGATGAGAGAAAGATGAGAGAGAACGAAGATGGGGGCTGTGGTCTGTGTGTATCCTACCACTTACACGAAAATAGGGTTTCTTAATTGGTAATGGGGTGTATTGGGTCGGTTTATGAGAGTGGGTAGGTAAAATTTCTGAAAATAGTTCGGGTTTGGGTTGCTGATTCTAGGGGTTCACCGCGGCGAACCTTGGCCAAGAGAACTTCTACTGATGTAGTGTCTTCGTCGCGGTGAAGACAAAGTTGGCCGCGACGAAACCTGGCAAAGGTCTCAATTCGTCTTGTGTGCTGGACTTTCTTGATCTTCACTCTTGGCTCTTCTTCTTGAGTGTCTTGAAATAAAAAGTAATAGTTTGAGGTATCGATTGTCCCAAAAATTAATTAAATCCAATTAATGAATAAATATGACAATTTTACCCTCAAATAACACTAACTCAGAACAAAGACCCTCAATCTCAATTAAGCACAAATATCACTAAAATGAGTCGAAAAGTGTAACAAAAATATGGAAAAAGTCATCAATTAGTATAAACAATTTGAGCTCAATCAAATTTCCCCACACTTAGACCTTTGTACTCTTGGACAAAGCTCAAAAAAATGATTCAAAAAGATACAAGTGCAATAAGAAATACTAACATGCTTAAAGATGATAGTAGAAGATTAGCAAGAAATTCCTACGGAGATTGACAACGGTAAAGTAAAGACATGCTAAGAAAGTAAACATTATAGACGTTTAATCCAAAAGATTGAGCAAAAGAGATTTATCTTAGAGGTATGTGTTTAGCTCTCAACTCACTTGTTTTGGGATTATTTCACTCTAAGTCTGTTCAGTCCAATCTCTACCATAGGCTTGTAATAATTCTACCTCTCCACCACAAGAACCACAAATTGCAAATCAAGAGGACCTAGGGTTCATAAATTTTAGTGATGGTCAAGTAAAATGGATGGGATAAAAGAGAAAGTGAAATTGAATACAAGCATAACAATTATTCTACCCATGCCATAAACATAAACCTTCCTGAAGAAAGGAGCTAATAATAGTAAAAAAAAAAATTTTTTTTTTGTTTTATTTTTTTTTTTTTGTTTTTGACATGGCCAAACAGAACAAAAAATCTACAATTTATTTGCATGCATGTACTCAAAGTGTAGGTCCAAAGGGGTTGACAATGGTAAGGTGTTTGGGTTTGTGTTTGGGTAATAGGGGTTTGGAATCGAATGCCTCTGTCATGTCCACAACATGTTGATTCACCAGGCTTTGATAAAGAATTAAAACAGGTTCTAGAGAGATATGAAACTAAACAGATTCACACAATTTAACAAATTAAGGCCCAAATATCCTTCTAACAAGGCTAGTATCTCAATTAATCAATCTTAAGGTTTAAAAGTGCATAATCCTATTTTCAAAGCATACCCTCATTTACTCCTCATAAAAAACAGTGGGGAATGACTAGTCTAAGTTCAACCATCATTTAAAAGTATGGGCAGTTTTCTAAAAACACAAGTATAATTTTGATTTTTCAATAATTTAAAAAAATGCAGGAGTATTAAGAATCTAAGTCAGGAGGATTTCCAAAGAAAGAAAAATGAAACTGCAAAGCATTTAAGTTTTTTTTTTTACTTCATCGCGGCGAACCTTAACCGAAAAGGAAAAACTAGTAGTAGACTTGCTTCGCCGCGACAAAACATAGGTTGGCCGCGGCAAAGTATGGCCGAGAAGTGAAAATAATTGAGAAAGAAGCGCTTTGCCGCGACGAAAGAAGGAGTTTGCCGTGGTGAAGGTTGATAGAGAGACAAAATGCAATGCAATTTTCAAACTTCCCTGAAAGTTAACTTCAATGACTTCAAAAATACCATAATTAATGAGTTCTAAAACACCTAAGGAATCAAAATAGATGCATAATGAAGCACTTGTTGAAATAAAAAATAGAGATCCCTCCCCTACACTTAAAGACAACAATGTCTTCAATGTTTAAATCGGTACATGTAAACCAATCAACAAGTAAATTAGAAGTTGTGAAGTCCAATTTTAAATCGAAGCACAACACGTCAAATTCACAAAGAGGAGGAAGAAGGGTGATAGGTTGTAGGCAAAACAAAAAGGATAAGTGAAAATAGTAAAAGGGAGCAATGCAGGCATAAAGATAACAACAAAAATAAAGAGGCTATCAGTAGCCAAATAGTTAAACCAGCATCCAATCTATCATAGTAATGAAAATACCAAAAAGCTTAACAAGTATCCAACAAAGCTGACGCAAAACAAACATAAAGAACAAGAAACAAAACACACAAAGAAAGAACTATTGCTGCGTCCCAATATCATCCGCCCCAGACCTAGATGGTCCTGCACCAGAAGTGCCTGGTTCAAATGTCCCGGCCTCTTTCTGAGGGTTATCCTCTTCGAGAGGTAGGAGGAAGTTCAACCGTTCAGCAATCAAAGCATCCACACGATGGCGGTAGTGCCAGTCTCTATCATACAGAGCGTCACGGTCCTTCTGCCTCTTCATCTCTCGAAGGAGTGTGACATGCAACTGTGGACATGCTCTGCCAACTCATCGATATCATCAGCCAAGGTGATAGGTTCAGGAGTTTCTACATCTTCCTGGCCTTGTTGGCCTTCTTGGGCTTCTGGGGCTTGTGCACCAGCCGCATGGGCTGCTCCAACATCATAAACAGGTTGGATGGGTGGAGGTGGTCCAATGACTGGCTGCTTAAGGCAGTCATATCGAAACAAGGGGCCTGGCTCAAAGTAGTTGTCATTGTTGTACTCAGGGACATTGGCAGCGTGGAAAAGGTCACTGACTAGGTGAGGGAAGATAATGTGTTGGTAAGTTTGGGGGTGTTGATGGCATCATGGATAACTAAGTAAATGGTGTCGGCTACATCAAATGAGCAGCCAGTCATGAGAAGATAGATGTATAGGGCTTAGCGCTTAGGAACGTTGGCTAGGTGTGTGGTGGGGACTAAGTTGTTGTAGACAAAATGCAGCCAAGGACGAGCCTCAGGTCAGAACTCAGATCGCTTAAGGTATTACTTTGTAGTGCGGGGTGTTAGATATGATTAGTTTTGATGATGTCAAATAATAGAGCAAAAAGTTTACATAAATTATTTATCTCATATTTTGACTAACTATCATACTTAATATCTTGTGTAGTTTCCTCAAGAAAAGAAAGGAGTTATTATGTTGCACTTTGAGTTATGGAGAATGATCAAGAGGAAGAAGAAGAAGAGAGATTGAGAAAAGAAGAACTTGCAAGATCAAATGAAAATATCAAGATTCAAGTTCATAGATTTGATGTTAAATGTTGCTATACTCAATCAGAAGTTTGAATGGCTCAGTCGGAAGCTAAAATATACAACCGGGAAGTTATACCATCATATATTGAGTCATCCTTCATATAAACATGGAAAATAAGCTTCAGAGGTGATTTTCATGGGCAATTATCGATCACTTGATCAATCATCCATTTATCGATCAAGTTATCAATAAAATACATCCTCTGTTATGCTCTGTTCTTCATTCAGCTCTGACATAGGTTCGGTATTTCTTCAATATCTCTCAAATCACAAATCTGTTTGAGGTGAAACTTGATTCCTATAAAACTAGACTTAGAACACGGTTCATGGACACCAAATTCACCTTCAAATACTTTCATATGAAGGAGATATGTTGTTCGAAAGATTGTAGTAAGGATTAACGCCTTTATTCCGACCTTTAGTCATTGTGATGAAGATAACTTTGCAACCACAACGAATTTTGGGGTGATTCTTGTTTTATTAGAAAGTAGACTCAAAGAGCTTTCTGGGGATAGGTCATTTACAAAATTTGGAGCTGAATTGGAAGATTTATGATCACTCAAAGTTGACCTTCGTTTTGCTTGAATCAGAATTCGAAATTATTGAGGTAAAAACCAGAAGTTCTACATAGATTGATTAAGCTCTTAAACAACATGCTACTCAAACATGTTATTGAGTAAAAGCTCTAGAAGAGATGAAGAAATGAAAAGCCATTATCATATGTTACTCGAGCCTGATCAAGCGACTACATACTCATCGAGTTACTAGTACTATCTCCTCAATTCTTCTCTTTTATCTTCATACATATTATTAAGGTTTTATCAGTAACATGTTGGATAAATGATTTTTGGATAACGTTATAGATGAATATGTTTATCTATCACTTGATCGATAACTGTCAAGTTTTATCAATCACGTGATAGATAATTTAGTTGCTCAATAACTTGCTAGATTGATCGATCAACTAATCGATCATTGGTATAGCTGCTTAACATAAGATGTTGCAAGAATTCAAATATTACATGTCTTCTTACTCGATATAGTGCTATGTCAAAACCATTCAAAATTTTTTATCGATCAATTGATCGATCAAACATTTATTGATCAAATGATCAGTTATTATCTTCACTGCATTAACTTATGTTGAATCATTTTTTCGATCACCTAATCGATAATTGATTTATCGATAAAATGATCGATCATCCGATTTCCTGAAACTCCTGTTTTCACATAACGTGATCGATAATCAGTTTCTTTACCTTACATGATTAAATCACTATTTTTCATTTTATCGATCACTTGATCGAATATTCATTGATCGATCACCTGTTCGATTAATCCACATAGTCTGTGTTTTTCGCTGAATATATTCTTACTCATTGTTTATCGATAACTTTATCCATCATCCATTTATCAATAATTTGTTCAATCATCAATGACTAAAGTTTCATTTCTATAACACTTAGATTATCGATAATCTGTTCGATCAACAAGTGTTCGATCACTTGTTCGATCATGAAACGTTTTCCGTTTAAACATCAGTCGACTATGATTGATTCTTAAAATCAATGATCTATTTTCTTTCAAGCTTTTCTCAGCCTTCTTTTAACATATAACTTTTTATCCAAAAGACACGAAGGCAAACGAAACTTGAAAGGGATTAACCTTGCATATTTCATTCAGAGTTCACTGTGTTCATGTTTCATCATTTATCGATCATTTCTTCAATCATCACATGATCCATAACCTATTCGATAATTGCATATATCTGCTATATCTTTTCTTCATATAATTAATTGATAATATGATCGATCAAAGGATTATCGATCAAGGCATCAATTAAGTAAGTTTATCTTACTTTCTGAATATCTGAAGATCTGATGATTGATTCCGTGTTTTCCAACTTATTGTTTCAAAGATTATCAGATACTTATCACTTGATCTGAGGAAGATTATTTCAGGTAAAGAGCCACAACGAATTTATGATGTGAAGAATCGACTTTTGTCAGAAGCTTCCAACGGCTAGATTCAACAGTCATATTCTTCAAGCCAAACGGGAAGAAAATGCTCAACGGTCAAGTACCCAACATCATCTATAAATAGAAGAGCATTGAAAACAAGAAAATAGAGAAGAGTCTGAGCTTACAACATCAAATACTAAAATGCCAAATCAACATATTTTCATTCAGAGCTCCGAGAGAAAACTCCCTGTCTCTGTACTTCATATACTAAAACATATGTATTCGTAAGATAGAGAGGAGAGTTTCCCAAACTGCTTAAGATTCGTCTATCACTTCTTTGAGAGAAGAAATATTCAATCTTCATTATCATTATTAGATTGTATCCTTACGGTGAGTAAGGGGGAGTATTTACTTTGGTGTGAGGTTACTATTGAATAGACTGGTTAGTCTAAGAATTGTAAGTGGCATCACAAGTGCCCGATCAAACTTGTGGTTGTAGTGGTTCTCAAGTACCCGTGTTAAACTTGAGGGAAATAGTCGATTGAAAATCTCAGGGGGAGCCTGGGGACTGGACGTAGGTCAGTGAGGACCGAACCAGGATAAATCACAGTTTGCATCTTCTCTTCCCTTATCTCTTTATATTTCCAGCTAAACCATTTTACTACTGTGATTATACTTATATCAATTCATTGTTTTTATACTCAGAATTTATTATGAATTTCATTACATTGCAAAAAGATTTTTGTTTTTAACTAACACCCAATTCACCCCCCCTCTTGGGTGTTCAGCTATTCTTACACGGGGGCGATGCCAAGTGGCACCCTCATGACACAGGGTTTGGAGAACATCGTCAAAAGGATAGTTATCACGGTAAGCAGAATAACCAGAATGGCGATAAGGAGGTAGGCGGTAATGGAAGCGGATGTTTTTAGTGATAAAAGAATGGTGGACATAGACATTGTGAAAGTCAACGATCATGGAACTGTGGAATCGGGCATAAGTGTAACAATGGTGAACAAAAGCGTCATTGCCAAAAGAACGCTCCAGGACCAAACCGGTCAATTGGGATGCACGAAGCTAGTAGACAAAAGGGTGATCTGGGGGGGTCTAAGGGAAAAGGTTGCTCCTTGATGAGAGGTCTCTAATCAATTTTATTGTATAACTCCTCAAAAGTATACTCATCCCCAGAATCAGATTCAAACACAGGCGCAGGGTTGTTAGTATGAGGCATACTCTGAACACAACAAACAAAACAACTAAACAAAGACCAACCAACAAGAACTAAACTACCCCAGAATAACCAAAATTAACAACTCAGGCAATAGCAATTGGCTATGTAATGATTCATAGGTTTTCTTTTTAATTTACCAAAAACTTTCAAAATTGAGTAAGGAAATCAATGAAAAACAAAATGCACCATGAATCATTAGATAGCCTAAGAGCTACACAACTAAAAATGGACAGCAAAAAATTAACCCAACTAAACACCCAACCAAAGGAACTAAACAAACAAGAATTAACTGAAAAAGAAAGAAAGAAGAAAAACTGAAAGAGGAAAAAGAAAAAGAACTTATGCAGAAGAGGGAGTAGGAACTGAAAATGAGGAGCACCACAGGGATGAAAGATTACCAAGAAGAGGATGCAGGCAGCGGGATGGACGGAGGAGGAGAGGGAACCGAACACGAGAGAGGAAGGAAAAGAAGGTAGGTGAGGAGAGGGAAGGGTGAGAGCCGCCAGTTAGAGGAAGCTGAAAGAGAGGGGGGCGGTTTCTATGAATGAACACCGAAGGATAAGGAATTAAGGGAGAGGGAGGGTTAAAGGTTGAGGGGAGGTGAAAAGACTAAAATGGAGTTAAGAGAATTGAATGGGTAGGTAGTTACAAAGGGCAAAGAGGTAAATTGACACTGAAAAATCAGATTTAAATAAAACATTTTGCGCAAAAACTGGGATTTCGCCATGGTGAAGGTATGGTTCGTCGCGGCGAAACCTTCCTGAAGCAAGGAAAAAGGTGAGAAAAGGGGCTTTACCGCGGTGAAACATAAGTTTGCCGCGGCGAAAGTATCATGAGAGCAAGTGAAACGTCCTGCCTTTAACCCCTCGAGTACGCATTCGTAAGCGTTATGGTTCAAGCAGATCATGACACAAGCCTGCAGATTTAAAAATTTCAACATAATTACTCGGGTTACTATTCACTGTTTAACTTCCAGATTACAGGTCCAATTTCAAAAATTCATAACTAATTCCATAAAAATCGTATTGGGGTGCTATAAAATTCTACAGAAAGATATTTCAATGCTCTTTAGTGAAAAAATATCAAATTGTACTTATCCTTGACCAATTCATACAGTTTATTCAGTAAATACTACTGTTCATTTCGTAAAATCTGAAACTTCCAGATTATGTGCCTCAACTTTGGAAATTTGTATCTCCTTCTGTACACATCTGATTGAGGTGATCTACCTCTTGTTTTAAAGCTTGGGATGTGTACTAAGTTTGCCAAATCTCATGACTTAACTCATTCGTTTGATAGGTCAAACTGGAGTTACAAGCTTACTGCTCCAGGACCCACGTTTTATCCCTTAACATCTCTTTACTTAAATTCTTTTTATTTCTTTGGCATACATAACATGGGCTTACTCTTTCCCATTCATGATCATACATTTCTGTACATGCCATAAGCATTATAATTAATTACATGGCATCCTATGCATCCATAACATAAATTACACAATAGGAGAATTACACATTGAATAATAATATCATTCATTAACATGAACAATTCTCCACTTTCTTCTCCTTGCTTCTCATGCCATTATTGCCCATTGATGATTGACCTATATGGTTGGTTAGGGAGGGGTGAGATTCGGGGGAATCTCAGTAGCAAACAATACCATATTAATCATGCTAAATGGATGCTCATGCACTACACGCAACTTGTTTATTCTCTTGTTAATTAGTGACATATTAGCATGCTCAAAGCTAACTTCTTGATGCATGGCCATGGAGACATAATCTACTCATCATGAATAGCAATTACAGTAGCTAAAACATATCACAATAACATTCAATAACATATACACGACAACACACAAGCATACAACATCAAGCAATGACAATAGGTAAGTTCACTACCTTGCACCTCAAGCTTTCCTCCTAGTTTTCCTTTGACTCCCTTGACTTTCCAACCATGTGGGCATTCGGTCAACATCACCAAACATCCTCTTGGATGTTTCAAAGGTCCTAAACATAGTCATAATGAACATACAATCTATTAGGACTACTAGATTACATAAAGTTCAAGACTACCTTTCTTGAATCTCAACCCTTTCTCTTAGTCTTAGGGTTTTCTTTCTAACTTCTCTAACATAAATCTTATCATTTCCCATTCTTAAGATCCATTTCTTGTCAATTAGAACCACTTTAGATGGCCTTAGATTCAAGAAGACCAAATCTGGAAAATTTGGTTCGCGGTACTGTTCACGCAGAATCTCCAGAATTTTTGCTCAACTTTAAAAATTCATAATTAATTCTAGAAAAATCAAAATTGAGTGGTTCCAAGTCTCACTGAAAGCTCCTTAAGTCAAATTTAAAGGAAAAACAGTCTTAGGAACCAATTCAATGCCGAACAATACCAGAATCGTACGGAACTCAAAACTTTTCCAAAAGTTCAACACTGTTTCCAGATTTCAAACCCTAACTTTGAAAAATCATCATAAATCGTATACATATCCAAATGAAGTGTTCTACCCATGGATTTAAATCTCACAGAGTGTACTTTAAGCATGAAAAATCTCAGAATCAGATACACACAGTAACTAATTCGAAATTATCATCAAAGCAGATACTATAGCCATGACATACCTTGATCTTGAAACTTGAATCTTGTTCCTTCTTCTTGGCCTTCACTCCTACGTTTTCTCTCTAAATTTTGGCATAGTTTTCCCTCTACAAATGGCTGCCAAAAATATGAAGGGGGAGAGGCTCTATTTATAGCCAAAAATTTGGCTTGAATGTACCAAAATACCCTTGGTGGCTAATAGAAAGGGTAAGGGCAATTTTGAAACTTCAAGTTGACTTTTACATCATCATTGCATCATCCTCTTACATCATGCTTACCTCAACCTTCTAGAAGATGCCAAGTGTCACAAATGTGGTGGAGGAGATGGGAGGTTAGATCCTAGCCGTTGGATCAAACTTGTTCCATAAGTTTCCTCTGAATTTACTTGGCTCACGTTTCTCCGGCTTTCTTTATGGACTTCCGGAGCTCAAAAAATTCTTCTGTCTTCTCCATAAATTCTCTTTAATTCTATAAAATATCTATGAATTTTCTTAGGCCATAACACTTCCTTTAAGCCTTGCATAAAAATTCATTTATTAAAATACCCTTTTATCGGCATAATCGGCTTTTTAATTTATTAAAGCCATTCCACTGGCCTTTTGATTGCGGGACTAATTTTATAAATTAGTACAACATTTCAACCATTTAATCTCATTTTTGTATACATTTTTGAGGTCTCTTGCTATTTTAAATAATTACTTCAAACGGTATACTTTTTACCGGCCAAAACCTTATAAATTCCATTTAAGCTGCCTCAGGGGTATTCTCGTCTTTTCTCTTTACAAAAGAGCCTTAGAATATTATTCCCATTTTTTGGGATTTTCTTGGAATTTTCTGTACACTCTTCCATTTTTGCCCTTGCTGGTCATAACTTTTTGAATTTACAGTTTAGTCCCTGCTTGGACTTAACTTCATATAATCCTCTCTTTGAGGTTTGTAACTTACCCCTTGGCCTGTATCTAGCCTCTTTTCTCTTTTTGGGCCTTCGAGGTTTACTGGAGCCTCTAACTTTAATTACACTTGAGCCCCTAAAAACTTTCACTTTGCAGTTTAGTCCCCAAAACTGCTTTGACTTCCTTTCTCATCTTTGGGACTTCTGCTCAAAAGGGGTCTAGTAGCCTGTCCAATTTTGGCTATTTCTGGTACTTCTAGGCCCAAAAGTTTGGATGTTACAGCAAGACACAGAACTGGGTGAGCTTCACTGCGGCGAAAGTTCACCGAGAGTTACAAACAAAAACTGGGCAACTTTGCTGCAACGAAGGCAAGAGTTAGCCGCAGTGAAAGTAGCTAAAGACACCCAAAAACTAATAGAAACAACCAAGCAGCCAAGGAATAAAACACAAACACAGGGGGCAGCTGAATACTTCAGAAACTTTTTAGGTGTACAAAATGAGATCAATAGGTGCTCAATAAACACAAGATAAGGTAGCACAACACACAAAATTGAGTAGCAAACTTTCTCTATCAATCAAAGACAGATAATGCAATAATTTGTTGTACTATAGCAATTAAGCATACAACGAGAAAAGGCAGATATTCAAAATCAAGAAGGGAATCTTATTGAACAGGAAAATAACTAACTATACTAAAACTATACTACTGAGATGGTTTCTTATTGAACAGATTACTCCCATTTCCTTCAACCAATGATAGCTCTAGTTGAATTTGATCAGCTTTGCAGTTTCCTTCCTCTCCAAGCATGGAACGAACTTTAAGTTGATCTACAGCAGTAACCACCTTAGAGGGATTCTTTTCCATATCATCATTTTCCATTTCAGCATCAGCTTTCGTGATATTAGGGCAATCTGAAACATGAACAAAAAGCCTTTCCCCAAGGGAATCATCATTGATAATAGAGGAATCACAAATTGAATTTGTATTGGTAGATGACACAGAAAATGTATGCGGAATGGAAAGCATGCAATTAACCACAATACAGTCAAGACATGTCATGTCACCACTACATGAACAAGTAGAAAGAGATGAATAAAGAGATGAAAAAGAAGAAACATATTCATCTTCATCATTAGAGTCAGTAGAGTAAAGGTCAGAATAAAAAGAATCATGTTGCAATTCAATTTTAGAGCAAGTATCCTCAACAGCAGTGTCTATCATGTTAACACCTAAAAGTGAATAGCCCTCATAAGGATGTTTCATTGCTTTATACATGTTAAAAGAAACTTTATTATCACCTACTTCCATTGTAATGGTCCCCTCTTTCATTCTAATCATGGTATTAATAGTCCTTAAGAAAGGTCGACCTAGGATTAGTGTGGTGTCATTTACAAGCTCAGAAGACATATCAAGCACATAGAAATCAACAGGAAAAACGAGATCCTTAACTTGAACCAAAATATCCTTAATAATGCCCTCAGGGTACCTAATAGTCCTATTAGCTAGTTGAAGTACAACAGCAGTAGACTTAAGAGTCTTGACTCTTAGTGAAGTGTAAACAACTTAGGCATGACATTAATGGCTACTCCTAGATCAAGCAGGGCTCCCCCTATAGTGACTTTTCCTATAGTGCAAGGGATAGTGAAAGATCCAGGGTCTTGACATTTTACTGGGATTTGGGGTTTAAACAAGGCAGACACATTGGAGGTCAATTAAACTCTTTCATTAGGCTTAAACCTCCTCTTTTGTGTACACAACTCTTTAAGAACTTTTGCATATTTAGGAATTTTTTAATCAGGTCAAGCAAGGGAATATTGACTTCTACCTTCCTAAAAGTTTCAAGCAATTAATGATCTTGCCTTTCATTGCCTATTTTTACAGTTTTCAAGTAAGAATGAGGAAAAGGTAGTTCATTGATGTTTACCTCCTTACCTTCCTTGCTCAAGGTTCCATGTTTCCTTGGTTCAGATTCCTTTGCATTCTCGTTGCCATCATGCTTAGTAGTGGACTCCTTCTGTCGCAATTTCATCTCCTTAGAGCTTTTTAACTTCTTGACCTCTTAGGAAGATGGTGGTAGATCATCACAAATAATCTCCTCATCAACAGTTTCATCTTCCTCTTCATTAAACTTCACTTGCCTCCCACTTCGAAGAGTGATAGCATTCAAACCCTTAGGGTTTATAACAGTATTGGAGGGAATAGTGCCACTGCTCCTAGCTTGTTGCTCACTCATGTTATTGGACAGCTGAGTTACATAGGAGTTGATGTTCTCATTCTTTGTCTCCCAATGCTCCATTCTTTTCTCTAAAGCATTGAATCTGGCATCATTTTTAGAGGAGTCTTGTTGAATCAATGAAGCCAAAGAGTTGAACTGATTTGCATTAGAAGTCTTTTCTCTTTCATTAAGGCCATTATATTATGTAGGAGTTGATTTGTGTCTTCTTTAGGTAGAATAGTTAAGGCCTGAGGTTGGTTTTAGAATTGGTTTGAGGATGAACCAGCTCCTCCACTCTTTTGAAATCTGTTTGGAGGTCTACTCTCTTTATTTCTCTAGCCAAGTCGAGGGTTCGCTTTCCACCCCTCATTATAAGTGTTGGAGTTAGGGTCCCACTTCTGATTTGTACGACCTTGGAAAACTACAGATACCTTTTCATATCGGCCAGGACAGACACTAGAAATATGCATAACCGAGCCACAAGTATCACAACCAGGGGCAATAATATCCATAGGGGGTGCTGGTCTATGCACATTCATATTCTTTAACTCCGTAGTGATAAGGGATAATTGAGAAGTCATTTTGCTTTCCAGAGAATCAACCTTTGATAACAAGGTGTCCATTCTTCTATTGTGAACTGTTAAAGCTCCCAACTCATGTACCGCTCGAGTATCTTTTGCACTAAATTGTTGATAATTCAGGGCCATTTTCTTGATCAAATCCCAAGCCTCTTCTGTAGTGGAGTCTATCAAAGATCCTCTTGATGCAACATCTAACATACCCTTTTCTTGGTTCTTCAACCCATCATAAAAATACTGCACCAATTGTTCATCTGGAATTTGATGATGTGGGCACCTTGAGAGCAGGTCTTGGAATCTATTCCAATAGTCGTAAAGAGACTCATCATAGTCTTGCTTAGCTGAATAGATCTCCTTTCTTATTGATGAAGTCCGAGAAGCCAGAAAGTATTTCTCCAAGAATGCTTTCCTTAAGTTCCCCCAACTGTGATATGCATCAACCATATGCATTGGAAGGCTCATGTACCACTCTCGAGCTTTACCCTCCAATGATAAATGGAAAACCTTCCACAACACTTGATCCAGCGATGCTCTAACAGGCTTTATGCTCTGACAAACCATAGAAAGGGATTGCAAATGAAGATAAGGATCTTCTCTTGTCAAGCCATGAAATTTTGGAAGTGAGTTAATCAATAAACCTTTAATTTTAAAATTAGCTTCAAAATTAGGGAATGCAGCAGTAAATGGGTCAAAATTGATATCAGATGTGGTGGCTTCCCTGATCGTTCTTCTAGGGTGCCCATTATTTTCTCCTATTCTCTCTTGTTCTCCATTCCCTCCATTCCTCACTTGGTTAGCATTGGGGTTAGGATTAGGTGGGTTAGGTGGTAAATCAACCATGATCTCCTCCTCAATAGGTTCACTCTCGCTACTAGATAGGCTAGATTCCATAGAGATGTTTTCTTGTTCGACCACTAATTCGCTTGTCCCCTCAACTCTTTTCTCTCTTCGTATCTCTCTGAGTCTTCTCTCAATCTCAGAGTTAAAGGGTACAAGCTTGGTTTTTCGTGGCACGCAAGAACAAAGTCACAGAGAAAAAGCAGACAAAAAATGACTTACAGCACACAAAGTCAGATAAAAGTATGAATTGTGATGGATGCAAGTGTATGTATGAGTATGAGTATGTATGCACAGAAGGAAAAGCAAAAAGTTCAAGTTTCAAAACTTTTTCCAGAACTGTTCGCCACGGCAAAATAGGCCGACATGGTCTGTGAACTGAATGCAGAAGGTTTGCCATGGCAAAAGCAGAAGTATGCCGTGGCGAAGGTTTCCTGAGAGGGATCCTGATTTAGCCCAATTATTCTATGTTATTTCATATCATTTTAAGGGTATTTATCATAGATTTTGGCTCCTTTTGATGATAATTGTGCTTAATTTAGATTAAGAGTCCTTGCTTTTAGTTAGTGTCTTTTTGAGGTTAAGATTGTCATAATTGGTTATTAATTGTATTCAGTTGATTTCTAGGACAATTGATGCTTCAAATTGTTGCTTTTTATTGTAGGACAATTGAGAATTGGAGCCAAGATCAAAGACCAAAGGATGACACAACACAAGATCAGAGTATCAGCACTAATAGAGTTTGCGCCAAATTGAAATCTCACCAGTAATCTCTCGGGTAGAGTTCGCCGAGGCCAACTTACAACTTTGCCACGACGAAATCACAAGATTAGGCGGAGCTCCTCTCGGGCATGCTTCGCCGCGGCGAACTCTTCGTATCAGCAACGCCAGATCCGGATCAGAACGCGAAAATAGAGCTTCTAATCATATGATATGACCCAGATAGACCCCTAAAACCCTTAGAAACCCTATTTTCGACTATACACTCCATTCTATCACCTCCAACACCTCTATTCTCCCATCCTCTTGCCTCTCCATCTCCATCTTCTTCCCCATCCATTTCCTTCATCTTTCCTTCACTCCATCTCATTTCCTTCCACTCCCAGCTACCATGGCCGACAGATTCACTTCAGTTGGAGCTTTTCTTGAAGCTATGGAGGGCTAGGGTTTATCAACTCTTGAAGATGGTGGAGTAGCATGAGTTCCTAAGCTTCAAAGGGGAGTTTTAGTTTTAATCTTCAGTTTTTAGCTAGGCATTTATGATTTCCTAGGTCTAGGAATTGTAAACTCTTAGTTAGATACTTTGATTAATTCTGTAATCAGTGGTTACTGATTATCTTTTGTATATTGGATTGATTGATGTTGAACTTTGAGCTTAAATATATGTAGTTGCATGTATGCTTAATGTCTCTCTCATGATTCTCTCTTATCTTGCATAGTTGTGTTTGGGTATTGAGTTGATTGTGTGTTTCATTAAGCTATTTGCATGATCATTCCAATTTACACATTAGGGAAGCTAAACAAAGTTTACATTAATGAGTTCATTAATGTAAGCTTTGGACTCATTGAGTTAATGAGGTTCTTATTAAGAAAACTTAATGGATTTGTGAAACTCCCAATATTTAAGTGAACTATGATTGCCATCAAAACCATTTTCAAGAGATTTCTATCAATCATTTCCATTACATCATTATTATCTTAAAACACCAAAAATATAGTATCTTAGGTTTGTTTTCATTGCATTCAGTTTTGGATCAATTCATTTAAATCTTAAAAACCCAAAACCCCATTTCATTGCATTGCATGGCATTTAGTCTAGCTTAGGTAATTAATAAAGGCTCCCAAAAGTGAAACGACCCGAGTTTGCACTATACTGCATAGCTTGGATTTATTTTTGATTGAGAACCCCAAGGCGAACGACAGAAAGGCTCTCTTTCAGATCCTTAAGTGTTTCTGCTAGTTGGCCATGGCGAAAGAAGGAGTTTGTCATGGCAAAATGTCACAGAGAGCTAGACAGACTTCTAAATGGTGCAAATACAGAGTGAAAATGATAAAGGTATAGAAAATCAGTCTCTTTGTTTGTATTTCCAAAATTTTGATGTTATGCAAAATGAAATCCTCCACTATGAATAAATATGCACCTAAGCTACCTAAAATGCAATCTAAAAAGGCTCAAAACCTCAATTGACAGATAAATGACACAAGCTAACCTAGAGAACCAATTTCTTGGCTCCCCAGCAACGGCGCCATTTGATTTACTCAAAACCTATTCTAGACCTTGGAGGTTAAATCAAAACTTTTATCCAAGGATTGTACTATAGGGTGCAACCTCAGGTCGTCTCACTTAAATGGAGCCTTAGCGAAATGGACCTAAATTAGCTTAAATGTCATGCAATGCAAACTTGAATATAAATAAGGGGTTTTGGTTTTTTGAAATCATTAAGTAAATTGAATGAATGGTAAACAAAATATATATATTTGGATTTTAGGGAAATAAGTGATGAATGCAGGTAGACAATAACCAAATAATGATGAAGTTCCTCTTGAAAGTGTGCTCAGGCTGTCATAGTTCAAAATCAATTGAAATGGGAGTAGAAATCACTAAGTTTCAAATTGATAAACCTCAAAGTACTCTTTCAGTCCAGAATTTTGATAAATGAAGTTCATTTCTCAAGATCCTGTTAAGTGCTCTTAGTGTGTATAGAAAGATTGATTAATGCAATAGGTCAAATGCAATCAAAATTGACTCAATATCAAAACACAACCATGCAAGAGTAAAGAGAATCAAAAGATTACAACAGACATATATGAGACTTCACATATTTAAGCTCAAGGTTCTACAATAATCAATTCACTACACATATGAAAATCCAACCTGATTACAACTATAATCAAGTAGTTCAACTACAAAATACAAATCCTAAACCTAGAAACTCATAAATTTATAGCTGAACTAGGATTAAACTACTCCCCTTCTTAGCTCATTGAACTCCAGCCATTGCTACACCTTGAAGAGGAAGAAAAATGCCTAGCCACTCATAGAAATCTGAAGCATCTCAACTAAGAATGAATCTGAGCTTCCCATGGTGGAGGTTTGACAACGAAAATTGGAAGAAATTAGGGTTAGATGAGAGAGAACAAAGATGGGGGCTATGATTTGTGTGTGTCCTGCCACTTACACGAAAATAGGGTTTTTCAACCGGTAATGGGGTGTATTGGGTCGGTTTATGAGAGTGGGTAGGTAAAATTTCCAAAAATGGCTCGGGTCTGGGTTGCTGATTCGAGGGGTTCACTGTGGCGAACCTTAGCCAAGGGAACTTCTGCTGATGTAGTGTCTTCGCCGTGACGAAGACAAAGTTGGTTGCGGTTAAACTTCGCAAAGGTGTCAATTCGTCTTGTGTGCTGGACTTCGTTGATCTTCACTCTTGGCTCTTCTTCTTGAGTGTCCTGAAATAAAAAGTAATGGTTTGAGGTATCGATTGTCTCAGAAATTAATTAAATCCAATTAATGAATAAATATGACAATTTTACCCTCAAATAACACTAACTCAGAACAAAGACCCTCAATCTCAATTAAGCACAAATATCATTAAAATGAGCCGAAAAGTGTAACAAAGATATGGAAAAAGTCATCAATTAGTATAAACAATTTGACCTCAATCAGAACCACTCCATTTCGATTTTCTAGATTAAATTATGAATTTTTGAAGTTGGGCCAGAAAACTGGATTTTACCTTATGAATAGTAAAAATCCAAAAATCAGTGTTTTTCATTGATTTTTGAGCCCAAGGCCATCCAATGTGGTTTAAAATGGTTTTAATTAAACACTAAGTGGATCTGATAGTAAGATGGGACATTATTGATTTTTATATGGAATGGTTGATGATTCTTGCTGCCCTTTTTGTGGTTTATGTCACACCTTACTATTATATTGACTTAGGTTTCTTTCAAAATCATTTTTGACCACATTGGATGGTCTTGGGCTCACTTTTTACCACAAAAACGCTAATTTTCGGATTTTTACTGTTCATCAGGTAAAAATCCAGTTTTTCTAGTCCAACTTAAAAAATTCATAACTTATTCTACGAAACTCCAATTGGGGTGGTTCAAAATTCTACTTAAATCTATTTAAGTCCTCCTTGAAGGAAAAATAATCTCAAGGGCCAATTCCTTATGAGAAAGCATCAGGTTTTTTAGAAAAGCAACACTATCCATTTGCCAAAAACCCTGATTCTCAGATTCTGACCATTAAATTTGAAAAATCATTATAAATCGTATACTAGGCCATTTTTAACATATTAGATATCAAATTGAAGCTCAGGATGTTATCTTTCATCATGACAAATTTCATAATTAAACACCTTCAGGAACATAGTCAAAAAGTCACGTGAACCAGTCAGTATCAGTGTGCTTCCAGCACTGTTAGTTTAATATTTACATAACCAAAATGAGCTCACGAATTTTGTGGCTAAACCCCACAAATTAGCCTTCAATCTGCAGCTTCCCCTTGGAGAATTTAGGTCCTAAAATGTTACATTATTTTTGGGGGATGAGATTTTTGAAAATCCTAGTAGCAAATTAACCAACTATAACACCAAGCAAGCATCATTATTATGCATGATCATATTAGCTACTATTGGTGAACTAACATGCTTATCATTTGGCAAACTCAAACATGCAAAGGCCAAAGCAAGATACTATAAAGAGCAACCACATAACAATCAAGAGAGCTCAGTCACAATAATAGCAATTAACCATACAATAATCAACAATGTTAGTTAGTGGTAGTAGCTAGGTTTAACTTGCTACCTTGTTCCAAAAGTCTTAGCCTTTCTTCCTTCTCCTCTTTCCCTTGGAAAATATCAAACCCTAACCATGTGATCCAACAAAAAGGGCAGCCATAATCATTATTCAACCATGAAAAAGTAAGAGCACAAATCAAAATGATTTTTGAACCATAAAGCTCCCTCCTTTGTTCACTATTTTTGTACTTGGTTCTTTTAACCCTA
Organism: Neltuma alba; assembly: GCF_004799145.2. Lineage (NCBI taxonomy): Eukaryota > Viridiplantae > Streptophyta > Magnoliopsida > Fabales > Fabaceae > Neltuma > Neltuma alba. Next base: position 141,440 of record NW_021635723.1, read on the forward strand.
AAAATCACTCCTTGACTTGTTCCTACATGGATTTTCATGTAGATTCCAAAAACGGGCTTAGATTTAGGAAAATAAAATTGCTTCTTCCAGCCACACCTTGACCAAACCACTAGAGGTTTTGACCCAAAATTTTCAGCTTTGCTTTAAAGCTTCCAACACTTGTTTCTTTTAGTCTACGCTACACCATTCCTCATTTTAAGCATCATGAAAGCCTTAAAACAATGAAAAGATCATCCTAGGGTCCAGTTCTTCACTTGGCTGAAAAGAACTCTCACAACAACAACCATGAAAAATGCTTTAAAACCACTTAAACTCACTTGCAAATACTAGGATCTAGCTTGTATAGTTGTGTCTTAGCAAGTGTAAAAACCAAAACTCCTTTCCCCTTTTTTAACAACCAGTTTGGTCCACATTAAGGGAGGGAGGAGACAGATTTTTATCCATAAAAAGGAAAGAAAACAAAGTAAGAACACCTCTAGAACCAAGATCTAACCATGAAACCTTGCTTGGATGATCAAAGGTGCTCCCTTTCTCCTTGTTTCCTCTCAAACTCTCTCTTTTTCTCTATTTTTCTCCCTTGGCAAAATGAGCATCTGAAAATGGGGAGGGAAGAGCTGATTAATGGCTCAAAATATCTCAACCACCCTCTTTAATGATAATCCAAGTGTCATTACCCTACTAAGTCTTGATTCCTCTTTCCTAATTAACATAGTTCCAAATGAAATTAATTATTAAAGTCAAAATCCTCTCCATTTATGGAATGACACTTTGCTAATTCAAATCTTCTTCTTCAAGAGCTTGACACATGGCTCAATAGGATCCCTTGGATTTGCAAGACACCAATCTTGCTTTATCGGTATACTTTAGGCTCTGAGTTTAACTTCTTTTCTATAATTACAATAGCTTAGCCTCTGTAATTATTTTCTGTTAGATCCTTAATTTATTCTCCTCATTATTATCTTCCCAAATTTCCCTCTTTGTCTTAAAATTAATTTCCTAATATTTAAATAAAAAAGGAAAATTAATTTCCTTCTCTTTAGGGATTTTTCCACTTTTTATCATTATTTGGAAAAATCTTGGACACTTGAGGATCTTTATTTAATTCTATAATTCCTTATAATTCCTTAGAATCTCATAGGAATTTTCTTGGACTTTTATTTTCCCTAAAAATATTTATTTGGAATTTTCCAAATAAAATCCCTTAATTAGCCTAAATCACCTTTAAATTCTCTTATAATTTCTCTAAGGGTAATTTGGTCATAACACCAACTTTATAATTTCATATAACCCTCAAAGGATATTATCCCTATTTTTTCTTAATTTTCCAAGGCTCAAAAATATTTTTCCTTATTTACATTTGACCAATTTTCCTTAATTAGTCAATTTCCTATAATTGGCTTGGAAAATTACTATAATTATTTTCCACCAAAATCCTTTGACTTTTCCTTATTATTTTTAATCCTCAATAATTTGAGAATATTTCTTATCTCTAAAAAATGTACGCAAAAATGAGATTAAAGGGTTGAAAGGTTGTACTAATTTATAAAACTAGTCTTGACCCTAGAAGGCAAGCAGAATGGCTTTAACATTTTTAAGGCCAGAAATGCAGTTTGTGGGTTTGTTATGGGAAATTTAAAAAGAAATATTTATGGTCTGAGTTATGATCTGAGAAAATTCATAGATTTTTTACAGAATTAAAAAAATTTTATGGTATAAATAGATGAATTTTTAGAGTTTAGGATTGAATAAAATGCTCCAGTCAAATGTTAAATAATTAATGTTCCTTAATTAGGAGACAAAGTTGGAAAATATCTCAGATATTTTGAGGAAGAGAAGTTCAACTTGAATTCTCTTCTTCTTTCCCATGTGCTTAATTTATAAGGGTGGTGAGTCATCATATGAGTCATTAGAAGATATTTTTTAGGCAGTAGAAAAATTAGAATGTAATACGGGTAAGTGTTAGACAGTTCACTATCTTCCCCATAGAGCAAAATTTCTACGATGTGACTCAATAAGGTTGACTAATTAGTCCATAGTGTTGACTATTTTTTCCCTCTGCTCCTCTAATGTGGCGCCATATATGTACCTTTTATTGGCTAGAATTTTAAGAAGAAAATGTCCCAGTAGTACAGGATAAGTCAGGACTCGAAAAATATCCGATATAGTGCAAGATTGGCTTGATAGGTGGAGAGATAATTAAGGAAATATTTTTGCATGAATTTTCCATTTATTTTCTCCCTATTTTAATGCCAAGTTGATGAATAGACATGAAAGGAATTGTTCAAATTGTTAGAAAAATCTAGAACCATCTAGAAGAATGTAGAACAATCAAGAAGGGTATAGAAGAACCTAAAGGGATCTAGAAATCTCTAGAAACATCTACAAGCTTCTTGAAGCCATGACTCACCAAGACACTTGTCATCTTCTTAGGCTATTTTGCTTAAGATGTGTACACATGGAAGGGTGGTTGAATGGAGGGTTAAGATGAGCCCTTATTCAAGAAGGGTATGTGTAGCATTATGGAAAGTATAAAGCCTATAAACACCCCCATCCATAGTTTATTTTTGTGCAAGACTATTTTAAGAGGAGAAACTCTTGTAAAATCAAAACTAGAAAGAGAAAGAAGAGAATTCTAAAGAGGGGAACTGACTTGGAACCAAGGTAAGGCTTTCCAAACTTCTCTATGTTGGTTTATGGTAGTTATATGTTGATTTTATGATAGTTTGATGATGTTGGGAAGTCATTTTCCTAAGGAAAAGTGTTGCCCAAATTTTATCAAAATGATAGGGAATAATTTTACAAAGCTAGAACATCAATCTAAAATTAAGAGAAAAGGGTTAGGTTCAAGAAGGTTAGTTTTGAAGTTTATATAATTTCTTAGTCCTAATGGATTGTATGACCTATGTGATTATGTTTACGATCTTGGAACATCTAAGAGGATATTTGATGATGTTGACTGAAAGCCCTTATGGTTGGGAAGTGAAACGTTCTACCTTTAACCCCTCAGAGCACGCATTCATAAGCGTTATGGTTCAAACAGATCATGATACAAGCCCGTGGATTTAAAATTCCAACATAATTACTCAGATTACTATTTACTGTTTAATTTCCAGATTATAGGTCTAACTTCAAAAATTCATAACTAATTCCATAAAAATCATATTAGGGTGTTCTAAAATTCTACAGAAAGCTATTTCAATACTGTTTAAGAGAAAATTATCCAATTGGACTTATCTTTACCCAATTCATACAGTTTAATCAATAAATATTACTATTCATTTCATAAAATCTGAAACTTTCAGATTCTGTGCCTCAATTTTGAAAATTCGTATCTCCTTGTGTACATACACAATCGAGGCGATCTACCTCTCATTTTAAATTTTGGGATGTATACTATGTAGGGAATTGAAAGACGATGCGCAGCGGAAAACAACTCGAAATTTTAAAACTTTCAATCCCTTTTCGGATCTACCGATCGCGTTTAAGTCAGGTAGTAAGAAGCATTACCTTTAGGCGTTCGATTCCCTGGTGACTTGATGATTCGGCCGTACAGGATGCTTCTGCTCGCCTCCTGTGTCGTTCGAAGTCGACAACTCCGGTCGGCTTCCTCTACCGGTATCCACACGAGTAGCCCTCAACCTCGAACGGCGTGCTAGCGCCTATGTCCGTCTAGGGTTTTAGGAATCCGTCCTCTCTCCTTTCCTTGGCCGTCTCTTAGGTGTTGATTCTCTCTTAGTTAAACCCTAGCTCCTCATATCAAATATATAGGATGCTATATAGGTTTAATTAATAATATTTAATTTCGAAATTAACTCTAAATTAATTCTGAAATTAATACAATATCAAATATTGCCTAATCAGATAAGAGAACAATTAAATAAATATAGTTTAAATTAAATCCGTCTCACAGATTTAATTCACTTATTTATTTAATAAAGAGATGACGGAATTTATATATTTAATTTATCCTTATAAATTAATATCTCATATATATATATATATACGAATTTATATATATATATATATATATACACGTCCACCCTATTTATTCATTGAATCTGGACATATCTTAGATTCAATGAATCTGGACATCATAACTCGTGTCGGGCTATTTTGTGTGCGACCCTGTAGGCCCATATGAAGTTGGCAGTGGGCCATTAACTATAATGACCCACAAGTCGTAAGCGGTCTCTAGCAAGACATCACGACTACCCAAATCATATGAGGATCATTGAACGATGCAACCTTTCATACAACCATATCACGTCCCTTTTGTCTCACGACATTTTGGTCATGGATGAGGCATGGAGAACGTCATCCTCCTATCCATGACCGTTACTTTCTCGATCCCTGAGTAGTCCGAGTATAGAAATGGAACTACCTTTCCATTATAGTATGGCCATACATTTCTCAGACTCACTCATCGAGGGGCCCAGTAACGTCTCTCTACGAATGTGAGGGACAAATTCCATCTTGACCATTCACATTCCTCCGCATGAAAAACCACTAAGCCTGAACACAGTCTTTATGATCACTCGGTCAAAAGTGACTTTTGACTAGGTCAAAGCTAAGCGTTTCTCATGTAGGAATCCATGATGATCTCAGGTCAAAGGGCATAGTGACGTGGTTTGTATATGAGAGAAGCTTATGACTTAACCCATGCAGCTCTCTCATAGCGGGTCGGTCCAACACCTTGTACTCTTACATGTGCCTATGACTTTAATTTATATCTCTATATATCTTTAAAGTCATACTAGTCTTATTTCATCTTTGCTCCCACATAGATGACCGACCAGGGACATTTAGGATAAACCATGAGTTATCCAAGGATAGTTACCACAGAAAACATGCAAATAATATGATAACGTAATTGATAAATTCATAAATTAACAATGTTCAAAACATAATGATTGGCCCCTAGGGCACAATTTCCAACATACTATAACTCTGCCAAATGTTGTGGCTTAGCTCATTCGTTTGATAGGTCAAACTAGAGCTACAAACTCACTGCTCCACGACCTACGTTTTATCTCTTAACATCTCTTTACTTTAATTTTTTTTTTATTTCTTTGGCATTCATAACATGAGCTTACTCTTTCCCATTCATGTTCATACACTCTCATTCATGCCATGAATATTATAATTAATTATATGGCATCATAGGCATCCACAACATAAATTACATAATAGGAGGATTACACATTGAATAATAATATCATTTATTAACATGAATAATTCTCTACTTTCTTCTCCTTGCTTCTCATGCCTTTATTGCCCATTGATGATTGACCTAAATAGTTGGTTAGGGAGGGAGTGAGATTCAAGGGAATCTCAGTAGCAAACAACACCATGTTAATCATGCTAGATGGATGCTAATGCACTACACGCAACTTGTTTATTCTCTTGTTAATTAGTGACATATTAGCATGCTCAAAGCTAACTTCTTGATGCATGGCCATGGAGACATAATCTAATCATCATGAAAAGCAATTATAGTAGCTAAAACATATCACAATAACATTCAATAACATGTACACGGCAACCCACAAGCACACAACATCAAGGAATGACAATAGGTAAGTTCACTACCTTGCACCTCGCTTTCCTCTTAGTTTTCCTTTGACTCCCTTGACTTTCCAACCATGTGGGTTGTCACACCTTACTATCAGATCCATGTAGAATTTAATTTAAAATCATTTTAGACCACATTGGATGGTCTTGGGCTCAAAAACTCTTGAAAAACGCTGATTTTCGGACTTTTACTGTTCATCGGGTAAAAATCCGGTTTTCTGGCCCAACTTCAAAAATTCATAACTTATTCCACAAAAATCCAATTGGGGTGGTTCAAAATTTTGTATAAAGCTCTTTAAGTCCTATTTCAAGAAAAAATACTCTCATGATCCAATTCCTTATGAAAAAACGTCAGGTTTTTGTGAAAAGCAACACTGTCCATTTGCCAAAAATCCTTATTCCAGATTCTAAACCTCAACTTTCAAAAATCATTAAAAATTGTATACTTGGCCATTTTTAACGTGCTGCATATCAATTTGAAGCTTAGATGTCAAATATAACCATGCCAAGTTTCGTGAGGAAATTCGCTCAGTAACTAAATAAAATATGGCTCTAAACTAACGTCCTGCTTAAGGATTACAGCACCAACTATAGATAATTATGCATGACTAAATGTCCATGAATTTGTATGGTGTTTCACCATAATTTAGCCTCCAATCTGCAGCTTGCTCTTGAGAGTTACAGGCCCTAAAATGTTACATTATAATTGGGGGATGAGATTTTTGAAAATCCCAGTAGCAAGATCAATCAACCAAAACATTAACATGCATTAATTACAAGCATTTCAACTTTTTGCTATTAATAAGGAACTACTTTACCTCATACATGTAGCACTCTAACATGCAATAGCCAAGGCACATAAATCAAGGAGTATAGATACACAATCATCATCATCATCATGATTTAGTTCAACCACATAATAGCACATGAAATTGCATAGCAATCAATGCAACATTCAACATTAAGGCTAATTAAATCTTACTACCTTAATCCAATGCTCTTTGATTTTCTTGTTCTTCTTTCTTGCTTCCATAAATTCCAAACCCTAACATGGCAATCCACAAAAATGGCAGCAAGAATCATCAACCATTCCTCATGAAAAATTAACAACATAAATCAAGTAACCTCTAATCCCTTAAAGCTTCCATCTTTGTTCTTGAGTTTTTAGAGTTATTTTCCATAAACCTTAAAAATTCCCTCTTGACCTTTTTCTATATAGTTTTTCATGTAGATTCCAAATATCTACTTAGATTTAACAAAATAAATTTTCTTCCTTCAGTTTTGATTTGGCCAAACCCTTAGGGTTGATTATCTAAAAATCTCAACTTTGATTCTAAGGCTTCCAACACTTGTTCTTTAGCTTTACCCTACACCATTTTTCATTTTGAACACAATGGAAGCCTCAAAACTTTGAAAAACTCATCCTAGGGTCCAGATCTAGTCTTGGCCAAAATGGGTCTCAAGTAACACAACCAAGAAAAATGCTTTAAACAACCTATAGTCACTTGTAAACACTAGGATCTAACTTGTGTTGTGTGTTTTAACAAGTGTGATGAGCAAAACTCCTTTCTGTTTTTTTTATTAATCAGTTCGGACAGCCACATAAAGAGGAAGGAGACAGATTTTTAACCATAAAAGAGAAAGAAAACAAAGCAAGAACACATCTAGAACCAAGATCTAACCTTGAAGCCTTGCTTGAATGATCAAAGGTGCTTGCTTCTTCTTGTTTTTCCCTCAAGCTCTCTCTTTTTCTCTTATTTCCTCCCTTGGCCAAACCATAATCAGAAAATGGGGGAGAGAAGCTCATTCAATGCACACAAAATATCCCATCTACCACAATTAATGAAGAGCCAAGTGTCAAGTGCCTATTCCTTCTTAATTTTCCCTCTTAATTAACTTAATGACAATTGAAATTAATTTCAAAAGTCAAGTTCCTCTCCAATGGTGGCTTGACACTTGCAAAGCTCTAATTACCACCTATTAAAGGCTTGAAAAGTGGCAACTTGTAGGCCAAGTAATGTGCAAGACTCCGATTAACACTTTATCGGTGCACTTTTACTCTGAGTTTAATTTCTTTTTTATAATTACAGTGCTCTGGCCTTTGTAATTATTTTCTGTCAGATCCATAAATCATTCTTCTCATTTTTATCTTCCCAAATTGCCCTATTTGTCTCAAATTTAATTTCCCAATAATGAAATAAAAAGGAAAAACTATTTTCCTTTTCTTTAGTGATTTTTCCACTTTTCAAAGGAATTGGGAAAAATCTTGGATACTTGAGGGTCTTCTTTTAATTCCATAATCTTTTATAATTTCTTGGGATATCATATGAATTTTCTTGAGATTTTATCCTCCTTAAAAATATTTATTTGGAATTTTCCAAATAAAAGACCTTAAACTAGCTTAAATCACCCTTAAATTCCTTTATAATTTCTCTAAGGGCAAATTGGTCATAAAACCAATTTTACAATCCCATGTAATTCTCAAGGAATATTGTCCTTATTTTCTCTTAATTTTTTGAGGCTTGAAAATATTTTCCATAATTATTCTTGACCAATTTTCCTTAATTAGTCAAACTTTCATAATTGGCTTGGAAAATTATAATAATTATTTTCCACCAAAATTCTTCTATTTCTCCTTATCACTTTTGACCCTTAAATATTTAGGAATATCCTTATTCCTAGTTGTCATATTACTAGATGTGACATGGGTATTTAGTCAACATCACCAAACATCCTCTTGGATGTTCCAAGATCCTAAACATAGTCATAATGATCACATAATCTATTAGGACCACTAGATTACATAATATTCAAGACTATCTCTCTTGAACTTCAACCCTTTCTCTTGGTTTTAGGGTTTTCTTTCTAGCTTTTCTAACATAAATCACATCATTTCTCATCCTTAAGATCCATTTTTTATCAATTAGGACCACTTTAGATGGCCTTAGATTCAAGAAGATCAAATATGAAAATTTTGCTTCGTGGGTACTGTTCACACAAAAATTCCAGAATTTTTACTCAATTTTGAAAACTCATAATTAATTCTAGAAAAATCAAAACTGAGTGGTTCCAAGTCTCACTAAAATCTCCTTAAGTTCTATTTAAGGAAAAAATAGTTTCAGGAAATAATTCTATGCTGAACAGTACTAGAATCATACGGAATTTGACACTCTTCCAAAGGTTAAACACTGTTTCCAAATTTCAAACCATAACTTTGCAAAATCACCATAAATCGTACACATATCTAAATGAAGTGTTCTATATATGGATGTAAAGCTTATAGAGTGTACTTTAATCACACAAAATTTCAGAATCAGATACAAAGAGTAACTTATTCGAAATAGGCATCAAATCAGATGCTATAACCATCACATACCTTGATCTTGAAGCTTGAATCTTGTTCCTCCTTCTTGGCCTTCACCCCTACATTTTTCTCTCTAAATTTTGGCAAAGCTTTCTCTCTACAAATGGCTAGCAAAATGCTCTTCCAAGGTGGGGTATTTATAGCCAAAACTTTGGCTTGAATAAACCAAAATACCCTTGATGACTAATAGAAAGGGTAAGGGCGATTTTAAAACTCTAAGTTGACTTTTACATCATCATCGCATCATCTTCTTGCATCATCCTTACCTCATTCTTCTAGAAGATGCCAAGTGTCACAAATGTGGTGGAGGAGAAGAGAGATTAGATCCTAACCATTGGATCAAAACTTATTCCCTAAGTTTCCTCTTAATTTACTTGGCCCACATTTCTTCGGCTTTCTTGACGGCCTTTTGGAACTCAAAAAATTCTTCTATCTACTCCATAATTTCTCTTTTATTCTAGAGAATATCCATGAATTTTATTAGGCCATAACACTTCCTTTAAGCCTTGCATAAAAATTTATTTACTAAAATACCTTTTTATCGGCATAACCAACTTTTTAATTTATTAAAGCCACTCCACTGGCCTTTTGGTTGTGGGACTAATTTTATAAATTAGTACAACCTTCCAACTATTTAATCTCATTTCGGTATACATTTTTGAGGTCTCTTGCTATTTCAAATAATTACCTCAAACGGTATACTTTTTACCGGTCATAACCTCATAAATTCTATTTAAGCTACCTCAGGGGTATTTTCATCTTTTCTCTTCACAGAAGAGCTTTAGAATATTATTTCTCATTTTTTGGAATTTTCTTGGAATTCTCTATATACTCTTCTATTTTTATCCTTATTGGTCATAACTTTTTGAATTTACGATTTAATCCTTGGACTTAACTTCATACAATCCTCTCTTTAAGGTTTCTAACTTAACTCTTGGCCTGTTTCTACTCTCTTTTCTCTTTCTAGGGCTTTAAGACTTTACTGGAGCCTCTAGCCTTGATTATACTTGAACCCCTGAAAACTTTTACTTTGCAGTTTAGTCCCTAAAACTGTTTTGACTTCCTTTCTCATCTTTGGGACTTCTGCTAAAAAGGGTCTAGTAGCCTATCCAATGCAGGCTATTTCTGGTACTTCTAGGTCCAAAAGTTGGGATGTTAAAGGAAGTCAAGGGAATCAAAGAAAAGCATAAGGAAAGGTTGAGATGCAAGGTAGTAAACTAACCCTTTATGTGCTTGATGTGGTATGCTCATGTATTGGTTTGTATTTGTTGTCTGAATGATGTTGTGACATAGTGATTGTTGCTGGAAATGCTATTTTTAATATGTTCCCATGGCCATGCATTTTTATACCAAGCATAAAGCATGATGGCATGTCACTGGTTAACTTAAGTTTATGAAAAACTACATATCATACACTAGCATCCATCTTGTGCATTTATGTGGTAATGTTTGCTACTAAAATTCCCTTGAATCTCACCCCTCCCTAACCAACCATTTAGGTCAATCAACAATAGGCAATAATGGCATGAGAAGCAAGGAGAAGCAAGCGGAGAATTATTCTTGTTAATGGATGACTGTTGATGAATGTATAATTCTCCTATTTTGTAAACTATGTTATGGATGCTAATGATTCCATGTATTTAATTATAATGTTTATGGCATGAATAGAAATGTATGAGAATGAATGGAAAAGAGTAAGGCCAAGTTATGTATGTCAAAGAAATAAAAAGAATTAAAGTAAAAAGTAGTTAAGGGGCAAAACGTAGGTCCTGGGACAGTGAGTTTGTATCTCCAGTTTGACCTATCAAATGAATAAGTTTGGTCATGAGATTTGGACATGTGCACAAGGAGATATGAATTTTCAAAGTTAAGGCACAGAATCTGAAAGTTCCAGATTTCACTAAATAAACAGTAATCTTTATTGATTAAACTATATGAATTGGGTAAGGATAAGTCCAATTGGATATTTTTCCCTTAAAGAGCTTTCTGTAAAATTTTAGAACACCTTAATATAATTTTTATAGAATTAGTTATGAGTTTTTGAAGTTGGCCAAGATTTCAGTGAAATGTGAATAGTGTACAGAAGCATTCTGTGACTTGAGGTCGCAACTTGAGAAGTTGAGGTTACGACCGAAAGGCAAAAATGGTCTCTATGACCTCAAGTCGTGATCTGGAAGCACTAAGTCATGACCTAAACTAGGAAAATGAAAATTTTTCAAATTTTTAACCCTTTTCTCACACTTAAGGATCATATAAAGTTTCAAACGTGATTTTTCATAACTTGTAGTCTTCAAAAGTGATTCCAAATGCTTTCGTAAGGTAAGTTAATTGGTATAAACTTAAGGTATTACAAAGACCATCCAAAGTGGTCAAAATTAATGCTAAGTAGACTCTAAGGTGTAATAGAAGTAAGGTGTGACACACTACATCCACCATCCATTCCAAAATAAAACAAGAAATCAGAAATAATAGTTATCTTTCTTTGGTTTAAAATAGTCAATTCAATTATGTCATTCTCCTTGGTTAATTTGTACTTAACACCTAGTTAGCTAGTAGTTGACAACTGGCTCCCCAAAGAGGTCAACACCTAGGTTAATTGCCCTATAATGCAGTTATTTTGGTTATTGTTTTGAGAGCCTAACGACAGGGCTACATCAGGGTTATGTTACATTAGAAATTAAACCTAGGGATCTTTCTAATAATAGATCATTTAGCCTATTTATATTTAAATTGAGAAATATATGTGCACAAAAAAATTCATATTTTAATTAACTTTATTCATATCCATTCGGGTTTATAAATTGCTTAATCATATTTTATTCCTTTGTCGCTTGTAGATGTATTTTAATTCCCTATTCAAACATCTCTATTTTTATTTTATACTTTGTTATTTAATTATTTTTAATTCATTTAATATCTATGTAATTTTAATAATTATATTGAATATTCATATTTATTTAAATTATAATATAGTTTTTGAATTATCGAATTTTTAATGATATTATTATTCTATAAGGTTAAAACACATTTTTATTTAATAACATTATATTATTTCATTAAGGGTGATTGATTAGACCCATTTCTAACATATCTTTTATGTTTTTTGGGGTCATTTTATGAGCTAATTAGGCTTCTACTGCTTATATTATGATGATTTGGTGTCCTGGGTCTTTGCTTGAGTTTTCAGGTTAAAAAGGATATTTTTGTCATTCACTTCGAAACATTCTTCTTAAGCCCTTAGAGTATGCATTTGGAAGCATTATGATTCAAGCAGATTATGAAACAAGCCCGTGCATTGAAAGTTGCAATTGGTTCTCAGGTTACTGTTCACTGGTTAAATTCCAGATTTCTAGTCCAACTTTGAAAAATCATAACTAATTATAAAAAAAATCTTATTAGGGTGGTTCAAAATTTTATTTGAAGCTCTTTTAGTTCTCCACTGGAAAAAAATATAAAAATAAACTCAACCCTTGCCAATTCATACTATTTATTCGTTGAAGTTTACTGTTTATTTGGTTAAAACTGTACGTTCCAATTTCTCTGCCCTAAATTTGATCAAGCATAACTCTTAGCACACACATTGATTTTAGGTGATCTACCACTTGTTTTAAAGCTCAGGATGTGTACTTTGACCATACCAAATTTTATGGGTAGAATCAATCATTTGCTTTACTTCCACTCTGTCTCAATCTCATTGCTCAATTAGAGATAGTTTATCCCCTTAACTTGTATTAACAATTCATGATTCATTCCTTCCATGCATAATACCATTCTATCAATCCATAAACTATTCCCATATATTATCATAGTCAATTATACATGCTGTCATGCCTAAATCCTAGTTATCCCATAAAAGGAAAGAAAGAGGAGTTGCCACTAAAATTTTAAAAGGTTAATTTTGGGAACATAAAAAATGTGGTCTACAAAAATCGAATAGGGTTCGAGAGTCAATTGCATGTAAGGAAGGTGTTAGGTACCCCACAACACCCGTTCGAGAGAATAGTTATCCTAAAATCAACTACTCAAAATTAATATGACTTCTTTAATTATATTTTAATTACCCTAGAGAAAAAGATAGAAACAAAGAAAAAAAATTTTATTTAGAAAAATGAAAAAAATTAGTTATAAAGTTGGACTTAACCTAAGATAAAATTGTGTCTCATAATGTAACTTTCTATTTAAGCAGTAAATTGTCATCAAATTATGATTTTTTTATTCTAATTTTTGTTTTTTAGAATTTTCACAATTATGACCCCAAAATATGTTTCTAAATTGAAGTGCCAATCAACTTAAGTAGGGAATTTTTATTTTTATTTTCTGATTTTTCTTATTTTTTTCTTTAATATGCTCACCTCACATTTCCCAAATTAGAGACCAATCAGCATTTAATTTCAATCTGTTTCTTTATTACCATTTATTGTAGGAAAGATGTTCTTGTTTGATTTTTCTTTTTTGGGAAGATTTTCAAACTTGGTCTCTAAGAAAGAATCAAGAAGGATATCAATATTTTATTATTCTTTTTTTTTTCCTTTTCTTTAATTTCATTTACATTTAATATTTTTTGTGGGGCCTGGACAAAATTGGGTGTTCACAGTTGCCCCTCTTTACTTGTTCGTAGATGAGTTTCTCGCCTATAAAGCAAGTAAAGATAGGAATACATATTTTTTCTGGCCAAACATGCAATGCAAGAAGATGGAAGAAACTAAAGAAGGTCTGAACAAAATACTCTATCCATGCCCCTCTTTACTGCAGGGAATTGAAAGACGACGCGCAGCGGAAAAACAACTCGAAATTTTAAAACTTTCATTCCCTTTCCCGGATCTACCGATCGCGTTTAAGTCAGGTAGTAAGAAGCATTACCTTTAGGCGTTCGATTCCCTGGTGACTTGATGATTCGGCCGTTCAGGATGCTTCTGGTGCCTCCTTTGTCGTTCGAAGTCGACAACTCCGGTCGGCTTCCTCTACCGGTATCCACACGAGTAGCCCTCAACCTCGAACGGCGTGCTAGCGCCTATGTCCGTCTAGGGTTTTAGGAATCCGTCCTCTCTCCTCTCTTTGGCCGTCTCTTAGGTGTTGGTTCTCTCTTGCTTAAACCCTAGCTCCTCATACCAATATATAGGATGCTATATAGGTTTAATTAATAATATTTAATTTCGAAATTAACTCTAAATTAATTCGGAAATTAATACAATATCAAATATTGCCTAATCAGATAAGAGAACAATTAAATAAATATGGTTTAAATTAAATCCGTCTCACAGATTTAATTCTCCTATTTATTTAATAAAGAGATGACGGAATTAATTTGTATATATTTAATTTATCCTTATAAATTAAATCTAACAATTAATATCTTTTATATTTATATATATATATATATACGAATTTATATATATATATATATATACACACGTCCACCCTATATTATTCATTGAATCTGGACATATCTTAGATTCAATGAATCTGGACATCATAACTCGTGTCGGGCTATTTTGTGTGCGACCCTGTAGGCCCATATGAAGTTGGCAGTGGGCCATTAACTATGATGACCCACAAGTCGTAAGCGGTCTCTAGCAAGACATCACGACTACCCAAATCATATGAGGATCATTGAACGATGCAACCTTTCATACAACCATATCACGTCCCTTTTGTCTCACGACATTTTGATCATGGATGAGGCATGGAGAATGTCATCCTCCTATTCATGACCGTTACTTTCTCGATCCCTGAGTAGTCTGAGTATAGAAATGGAACTACCTTTCCATTATAGTATGGCCATACATTTCTCAGACTCACTCATCGAGGGGCCCAGTAATGTCTCTCTACGAATGTGAGGGACAAATTCCATCTTGACCATTCACATTCCTACGCATGAAAAACCACTAAGCCTGAACATAGTCTTTATGATCACTTGGTCAAAAGTCACTTTTGACTAGGTCAAAGCTAAGCGTTTCTCATGTATGAATCCATGATGATCTCAGGTCAAAGGGCACAGTGACATGGTTTGTATATGAGAGAAGCTTATGACTTAACCCATGCAGCTCTCTCACAGCGGGTCGGTCCAACACCTTGTACTCTTACATGTGCCTATGACTTTAATTTATATCTCTATATATCTTTAAAGTCATACTAGTCTTATTTCATCTTTGCTCCCACATAGATGACCGACCAGGGACATTTAGGATAAACCATGAGTTATCCAAGGATAGTTATCACAGTAAACATGCAAATAATATGATAACGTAATTAATAAACTCATAAATTAACAATGTTCAAAACATAATGATTGGCCCCTAGGGCACAATTTCCAACATTTACTTGGTTCATAGGACAGAAGGCAGCGAAAATAGGCCAGTAGAATTGAACATTCACACATTTTGGAGTGCCTGTTTATATGAGACTTTAGTAGATGCCTATTGTTATAGAGTTTTGGAGGGGGTGCTAGCCAGTACTGGGCTTTGAAGAAGTATCAACCGTTTAGGCTTTACAGAGGTGTTAGTCACTACTGGGCTATGAGGGTGTTAGTCGCTACTAGGCTTTGAGGGTGCCAGCCGTTACTCAGCTTTAAGAATGCCTGCCATTACAGGGCTTTGGAGAGGTGCTAGCTATTACTGGGCTTTGATAGTGCCTGTTATTACAAAGCTTTAGAAAGGTGCTAGTCGTTATTAGGCTTTTGAGAGTGTCAGCTGCTACTGGGCTTTGGAGATGTGCTAGCCGATACTGGGCTTTGATAGTGCCTACTGTTACAGGGCTTTGGAAAGAGGTGCTAGTCAATACTGGGCTTTGGAGATGTGCTAGCCGATACTGGGCTTTGATAGTGCCTACTGTTACAGGGCTTTGGAAAGAGGTGCTAGTCAATACTGGGCTTTGATAGTGCCTATCATTACAGAGCTTTAAATAGAGATGCCAGCTATTACTAGGCTTTGATAGTGCCTGTTGCTACAGGGCTTTAGAGAGATATGCCAACTGTTACTGGGCTTTAAAAGTGCCTGCCGCTATAGGGCTTTGGAGAGATGTGTCACTGTTACTGAGCTTTGAAAATGTATGCCCCTACAATAAGGCTTGACACTTGACAGCTTTAATTACTCTCTAATAGGGGCTTAACAAGTGGCAACTTGTGAGCCAAGTAAAGTGCAAGACTCTAATCTACACTGTATCGGTACACTTTTACTTCGAGTTTAATTTCTTTTCTACAATTAGAGTATTTCGGCCTTTGTAATTATTTTCTGTTAGATCCATAATTTATTCTCCTCATTTTTATCTTCCTAAAATGCCTCTTGTCTCAAAATTAAATTCCCAATAATTAAATAAAAAGGAAAACTAATTTCCTTCGCTTTAGTGATTTTTCCACTTTTCAAAGGAATTAGGAAAAATCTTAGATATTTGAGGGTCTTCTTTTAATTTCATAATCTCTTATAATTTCTTGGAGTATCATAAGAATTTTCTTGGAATTTTTCTTGCCTTAACTACATTTATTTGAAATTTTCCAAATAAAAGCCCTTAAATTAGCCTAAATTATCCTTAAATTCCTTTGTAACTTCTAAGGGTAATTTGGTCATAAAATCAATTATATAATCTTATATAATTCTCAAAGAATATTATCCTTATTTTTTTTTAATTTTCTAAGGCTTGGAAATATTTTTCCATAATCATCTTTGACTAATTTTTCTTAATTAGTTAAACCTTTACATTTAATTTGGAAAATCATAATAAATATTTTCTACTAAAATTCTTCTATTTCTCCTTATCCTTTTTGGCCCTTAACTATTTAGGAATATTTCTTATCCCTAATTGCCATATTACTAGATGTGACAGAGTGTCGCCTTCCGGGTCATCAAGATTGTGATTGTATCAGATAATGCAGTATAGGGCACAACTAATCATTCTTCTCGAGGAGCACTTTATTGGAAAAACCTAGATTAAACTATTTTTCAAAAACATAATGATTTGGATAAAGAAAAAGGGGTTTAATTTGTTCAAAAAGTAGTGTAGTTGATTAAGCTCAAATTGTTTATATTATTTGATGGCATTTTCTAGGTTTTTGTTGCACTTTTTGGCTCATTTTGATGATAGTTATGCTTATTTGAGTTTGAGAGTCCTTGTTTTTAGTTAGTGGTAGTTGAGGATAAAATTGTCATATTTATTCATTAGTTGCATTTAGTTGATTTTTGGGGCAATTGATGCCTTAAACCATTACTTTTCATTTCAGAACACTCAAGGAATAAAGCCAAGAGTGAAGATCAAGGGCACGCAACACACAAGAGGCAACATTAACGTCTCTGCCAGGTTTCATCATGACCAACTCATACCTTCACCGTGGCAAAATCTAGAACTTCAGCCAGAAGACCTCTCTAGAATGGTTCGCTATGGCAAAGCCATACTTTTGTCATGACAAACTCTTTAAATCAGCAACCCAGACCTGAACTATTTTAAAAAATTTTACCTACCCACTCACATAAACTGACCTAGTACACTTCATTGCTGGGGAAAAAACCCTATTTTCAGCAGAGTCACATCATACACTAAACACATAGC
This sequence comes from Neltuma alba, assembly GCF_004799145.2. Classification (NCBI taxonomy): domain Eukaryota; kingdom Viridiplantae; phylum Streptophyta; class Magnoliopsida; order Fabales; family Fabaceae; genus Neltuma; species Neltuma alba. The sequence continues at coordinate 158,913 of NW_021635723.1, forward strand.
CTCTATTTTGTTTTCTCTCATCCCTCTCTCATCTAACCCTAATTTTCCTCCATTTTCCACTGTAAACCTCTACTATGGGAAGCTCAGATTCATTCCTAGTTGAGATGCTTCAAATTTCTATGCGTTGCTAGCTGTTTCTCTTCCTCTTGAAGGGGTAGCAATGGCTGGAGTTCAATGACCTAAGAAGGGAAGTAGTTTAATCCTAGTTCAGCTATGAGTTTATGAATTTCTGGGTTTAGAGTTTATAATTTGTAGTCAAGCTATCTAATTATAGTTGTAATCAATTTTGGATTTCTATTTGTGTAGTGGATTGATTTTTGTAGAAATTTTAAGCTTAAATATATGAAGCATGATGTATGTTAGTTGTGATCTTTTGATTCTCTCTACTCTTGCACAGTTGTGTTTTGATATTGACTTGATTTTGATTACATTTGACCTGTTGCATTAATCAAATCTTTCTACACACACTAAGGGCACTGAATAGAATCTTGAGGAATGGAGTCCCATTACTTGAGATTTTGGACTCAAAGAGTACTTTAAGGTTTACCATTTGAGACTTAGTGATTTCTACTCCCATATCAATCAATTTTGAACTATGATAACCTGAGCACTCTTTCAAGAGGATCTTTATCATTGTTTGGTGATCTGATTATCATCATTCCATTTCCTAAGTCTCTAAAATCCAAAAATATTTTTATCATTCTGTTTAATTCTTTCAATGTTTTCAAAAAACCAAAACCACTCTTTATGTTTAGTTTGCATTGCATAGCATCCAAGTTAGCTTAGGTCTATGTCATAGGCTCCAATCAAGTAAAATGACCTGGGGTTACACCCTATAGGGCAATCTTTGGATAAAATTTTGATTTAACCTCCAAGGTCAAGAAAAGGTTGCGAATCAAATGGCACCATTGCCCGAGAGCCACGAAATTAGTTCTCTAGGTTAGCTTGTGTCATATTTTCTGTCAACTGAGGTTTTGAGCCTTCTTAGGTTGCATTTAGATAGCTTAGGATCATATTTATTCATAGTAGAGGTTTTCATTTTGCATAGTATCAAAATATTAGGAAATACAAACAAATATACTGATTTTTAATACCTTTTTGCAGTTACACTCTCCATTTGCATCATCCAGGACTATGTCTAGCTTTCTGTGACCTTTCACCACAGCAAACTTCTACTTTTGTCACGACAAACGAGCAAAAATTTCACAAGGAACCCTCTCGGGACACCTTCACCACCGTAAACCTTTGCTTTTCCCATGGCCAACTTGCTCTTTCTAGATCACTGACAGTCTTGGGACAAGTTCACCATGGCAAACCCTTCTGGACAATTGTGAAACTTGAACCTTTTTGCCTTTCTTTCTGTGCATACACACCCATACTCATACATACACTTGCATCCATCACATTTCATACTTTTATTTAACTTTGTGTGTCGCAAGTCAATTTTATTGCTCTTTCTCTGTTACTTTTGTCTTGTAGGCCACGAGAAACCAAGCTTGTACCCTTTAACCCTAAAATTGAGAGGAGACTTAGAGAGCTAAGAAGAGAAAAGAGAGTTGAGGGGACAAGTGAATTAGTAGTTGAGCAAGAAAATATCTCTGTGGAATCTACCTATCTAGTAATGAGAGTGAACCTATTAAAGAAGGGATCATGGCTGATTTACCACCTAACCCACCCAATCCCAACCCTAATGCCAACTAATTGAGGAATGGTGGCAATAAAGATAATGGAGAATAGGAGAGTAGGAGAAAATAATGGGTACCCCAGAAAAAGAACAATTAGGGAAGCCACATCATCTGATGCCAATTTTGACCCTTTTATTGCTGCATGTCTAAATTTTGAAGTTAATTTTGAAATCAAAGGTTTATTGATTAACTCACTTCCAAAATTTCATGGTTTGACAAGAGAAGATCCATATCTCCATTTGCAGTCCCTTTCTATGGTTTGTCAGAGCATGAAGCCTGTGGGAGCATCACTGGACCGAGTGTTGTGGAAGATTTTCCATTTATCATTGGAGAGGATAAAGCTTAAGAGTGGTACATGAGCCTTCCAAGGCATATGGCTGACGTGTCATAGCTGCGGAACTTAAGGAAAGAATTCTTGGAGAAATACTTTTTGGCTTCTCAGACTTCATCAATGAGAAAGGAGATCTATTCGGCTAAGCAAGATTATGATGAGTTTCTTTATGACTATTGGAATAGATTCCAGGACCTACTCGCAAGATGCCCACACCATCAGATTCCAGATGAACAACTAATACTGTATTTTTATGATGGGTTGAAGAACCAAGAGAAGGGTATGTTAGATACTACATCGAGAGGATCTTTGACAGACTCTACTACTGAGGAAGCCTGGGATTTGATCAAGAAAATGGCCCTGAATCATTAGTAATACGGTGTAAGAGACATTAGAGGGGTACATGAGTTGGGAGCTTCTATAGTTCATAATAGAAGAATGGACACTTTAAAGTCGAAGGTTGATTCTTTGGAAAGCAAGGTGACCTCTCAACTGTCCCTAATTACTGCGGAGTTGAAGAATATGAGCGTGCATCGTCCACCTACTCCTATGGATATTACGACCCCTAGTTGTGAAACTTGGGGCTCAATAATGCACATTTCTAGTGTCTGTCCAGGCCGATATGAGGAGGCATCTGTGGTCTACCAGGGTCACCTAAATCAGAAGTAGGACTCGTATTCTAATACCTATAACGAGGGATGGAAAGCAAACCCTCGACTTAGTTGGAGGAACGATGAGAGCAGGCCTCAAAATAGATTTCAGAAGAGTAGAGCAGCTGATCCATCCTCAAACCAGTCCCAACACCAACAGTAGGCCTTAACCATTCCACCAAAAGAAGACATAAATCAACTCTTGCATAAGATGATAGCCTTGATGAAAGAAGAAAAGACTGCTAATGATAATCAGTTCAACTCCTTTGCTTCTCTGATTCAACAAGACTCCTCTAAAAATGATGGCAGATTTAGTGCCCTAGAAAAAAGGATGGAGCATTAGGAGACTAAGGCTGAGAACATCAATTCATGCGTAACTAAGCTATCCAACAATATGAGTAAGCAACAAGCAAGGAGTAGTGGCACTATTCCCTCCAACACTGTTATAAACCCTAAGAGTTTGAATGCTGTCACTCTTAGAAGTGGGAAGCAACTGAACTTTAGGGAAGATGAGGATGAAGCTATTAATGAGGAGATTAAGTGTGATGAGCTACCACCATCACCTACAAAGGGCAAGAATTCTGAAAGCTCTAAAGAGATGAAATTACAACGAAAGGAGTCCACCACAAAGCATTATAGTAAGGGGAATACAAAGGAATCTGAACCAAGCAAGCATGGAGCCTTGAGCAATGAAGGTAAGGAGGTAAACATCAATGAACTACCTTTTCCTCATTCTTACTTGAAAAAATGTAAAAATGGGCAATAAAAGGCAAGATCATGAATTGCTTGAAACCTTTAGCAAGGTAGAAGTGAACATACCCTTGCTTAACCTGATTAAAAAGATTCCTAAATATGCTAAGGTTTTAAAGGATCTCTATACACAAAAGAAAAGATTTAAACCTAATGAGAGAGTCTAATTTCCCTCTAATGTGTCTGCCTTGTTTAAACCCCAAATTCTGATAAAATACCAAGACCCTGGATCTTTCACTATCCCTTGCATTATAGGAAAAGTTACTATAGGGGAGCCCTGTTAGATCTAGGGACGGCCATTAATATCATACCTAAATCCGTGTACACTTTGTTGGGAGTCAAGACCCTTATGTTTACTACTATTGTACTCCAGCTTGCTAGTAGGACTATTTGGTTCCTTGAGGGCATTATTAAGGATATTTTGGTCCAAGTTAAGGATTTGGTTTTTCTTGCTGATTTCTATGTACTTGACATGTCTTCTAAGCTTGTAAATGACACCATACTAATCCTTGGTCAACCTTTCTTAAGAACTGCTAACACAATAATTAGCATGAAAGAGGACACCATTACAATAGAAGTGGGTGATAATAAAGTTTCTTTTAACATGTATAAAGCAATGAAACATCCTTATGAGGACTATTCACTTTTGGGTGTTAACATGATAGACATTACTGTTGAGGATGCTTGCTCTAAAATTGAATTGCAAAATGATTCTTTTTGCTCTGACCTTTACTCTACTGATTCTACTGATGAGGATGAATTTATTTCTTCCTTTTCATCTCTTTATTCATTTTCTACTTGTTCATGTGGTGGTGACGTGACATGCCTTGACTATACTGTAGTTAATTGCATGCTTTCCATCTTACATACATTCTCTATATCATCTACTAATTCAAATTTGAATTATGATTCTTTGATTATCAGTGATGATCCCCTTTGGGAAAGGTTTCCTGTTGATGTTTCAGGTTGCTTTAGCATTGTGGAAGCTGATACTACTTTGGAAAGTGATGGAACTCAATGCTTAATGGAAGACAATGGAGTTGGTCCACTTTCAGCTATCCCACTTGCTCATTTGATGCGGATACAACTTAAACTGAAGGATTACTCTAAATCCCCTGCATCTCTCAATTTATTTGCTGTAAATTCTATTCATACCATGAGTCACTTACATGATTTGCCACCTAGTGATGATTTAGGCATGCAGAAGAATCTCCCCAAGGCAGTTGCTATGGTAGATCAACTTGAAATTGGTTCAACACTTAGAAAGGAGGGAGATTGCAAAGTTGATGATGTGATAAAACAAGAACTATCATTGGTTAAAGGAAAGAGGAGTAATTTGTTCTCTCTTAAGCTTCATAAACTGATTCCTTCTATTCTTTCAAAGATTTTGCATATTCAAGCACTTTCTTCAATAAGTCCAATGAAGGAAAATTAATTTCTATCTTACTAAAGAGATCTAAAGCTTCTTTATTTTGATTTTCCCTTGCAACCTTCTGCCTAAACATAAAAGCTTTAGGAAAAGGTAGATCTTTCAAGTTCACCTCTTTACCTTTACTTCTCAGTTTGTTCATGCAAGAATCTTTAGCTTGATCTTACTCCATGTTCTCCTTATCCTTGTTAGGCTTTGAAATTCTTGAAGAAGGTTGCTCCAATTTCTCTCCTAATAGTGCTTCATAGACTTCTTCATCAACCTGAATTGAAGGGCCAGGTTGAATTATGTAACCTTTAGTAGTTACACTTCTAGATCTGGCTTCCTTTCTTCCATCAATAGATGTTTCTCCCTTGAGCTTTCAGGTTCCAAAATTGCTGGTTTATTTTTTTGAACAGAGCTCCCTCTAGTATAGTGATCTTTCTCCAAGTCAGATTCTTTATCATTCTCATTGAATGTCACTTTTCTTCCACTTCTCAAATTTATGGCATTCAATGACTTGGGATTAATCATAGCATTGGAAGGTAAAGCTCCACTTGTTTTTGCTTGGAAGCTACTGAGATTGTCTGAAAGTTAGGTAATAAAATTAGACAAGTTTAAAGCCTTTATTTCCTATTGTTCAATCCTATTTTCTATAGCAGCCATCCTTGCATCAGATGTAGTAGTATGCTTGTCAATTTTGTTCATTTGAGATGCCATAGCACTAATGTTAGCATTCATACTGTTCATGCTTTTCAGCAAGAGAGCCATATCATCATTCCTTGAGTTACCAACTTCTTGAGCAATTTAGGAAGGAACCATAGCTTACTCAAGGTACTGACATTGTTGGAACTTATCTTACATGAACCTGTCTTTGTTATTTTCTCCTTCTCCCCATCTAAAATTGGGGTGATCTTTCCATCCCTCATTATAAGTATTGGAGAAGGGGTTCCTTTACTGATATTGATTGGGTCTTTGTTGATACATGGCTGACACTTCTTCAAATTGAGAAGGGCAAGATTCAGTCCAATGCATCATGGAACCACATAAGTCATAAGAGGGAGCCACCAAGGCTTGATAATATTCCAACAGCACCATATTGTTTACTTGACAAGAGTTGCTCCATCCTAGTCATTCTTTTATCCATCTTTTCTGATAAGGTAGCAAGTTGAGAGTCAAAATTATTAGGACTTGACCTCAAAATCTCACTAACAGATTGGTTATCCCTTGTGCTGAATTGTTGGTTGTTGTTAACCATCTTCTCCAACAACTCCCAAGCATTATGAGGAGTCAAATCAAATAGTGAACCATGGGTTGCAGCATCTATTGTATTCTTGTGATGAGATAGCAGAAATATTGGACTAGATTAGACTTGCTAATTTGATGATTTGGACATCTAGAGAGCATGGTGAGAAATCAAGTCTGATATTCATACAAGGTCTCTCTACTATTTTGTTGAACTCGATAGATAGCCTTTCTTAATTTTGATGTCCTTGATGTAGGAAAATACTTCTCCAAAAAGCCTTTCTTAAGTTGTTCCCATGCAAGTGTTGTGAAGTGTTGAGGGAGACTTTGCAACCACTCTTTGGCATTTCCCTCCAGTGTGAAATGGAAAGCCCTCTTTAGCACATCTTCCAATTAAGCACTATCAGGCTTTATAGAGGAACAAACAGCATGCATGTTTTGAAGATGCCTATATGGATTATCCCCTGCAAGACCAAGAAATCTTGGTAAGGTATTAACTAAGGTACCCTCAAGTTCAATATCATCTTCAAAGTTATAGAAACCACATGGATCATAGTTGACACTTAAGGTATTAATTTCTCTAATGCTCCTATTCTCCTCATCTCTATTTAATTGAAGGTTAGCATTGTGAAGAACATTTTCAACTTGTCTTTCATTTTGAGGTCTATTTGCAACATCATCTCTCTCATTTTCAGTATTGTTATTATCTTGATCCATTACAAAATGATTATCTATAAACCCTTATAGAGTAGATTCAAGTTAAGAGAGAGAGCAAGATTTAACTTAAGGAAAGGGTTCACTCAATATAGGTTGCTTGCTAGAGTTGGCTGTTTATTTGGTTTTCTTGATTTGCCTAAGAGTTCTATTGATTTCCCAATCAAAAGGCAAAAGGGTTTTATCCTCGGACATACAACTAAGAAACAAGAGGGGAAGACTAAAGAATTAAATGCTAAAAGAAAAAGATCAAAGAAAATCCAAGAAGTTAAGGGGAAAGTATGTGTAATCCACCAGGGCACATACTCAAATCCGTCGCAGCATCTATTACAGAGACAATTCCCAGGCCAATTTTGTGTATGCGCAACAGTGCTTGAAGAAATCAGTCGCGATGCTTGTCACTGGATCACTTCTGTCAAAGGTACTGCGGTGCTTAATGGCATCCATTGTGGTGCTTTCTTCTGATAAATGAATTTTAGCAGCTTTTAATACTCCTCACACCATTAATCTTACAATTTAAACCCTTAGCATAGTGGTATTAGCTTTCCTACTAGAAGGAGATCTCAAAAGCACAAAAACAATCAACTACCATCATATTTAATGAAAAAGATTGCTACAGCAAGGATTCAAACAATTCACAGCTAACCAAATTGCATTAACTCCTTGACAACCTAAGAAATGGATTTAAAATGCAATAATAAAGGAAGCAACTCAATAACAATGCACAAAGTAGAGGAAATGCATAAACAACTCAGAAACACATATGCTACTTTTTATTTGGTTTTAGGTTTTCTATCTCTCTCTCTTTTTTCTTTTTTTTCTTGGCAAACCAGTGAATTGCTGAGAACCTTAACAAGTAAGGCTTCCCAGCAACGGTGCCATTTGATAAACCCTATCGCTAGGTAATCAAAACTATACTAGGAAAATGCAGGAGGTGAGTCAATACCTAGGTCATTCTTCTCAAGGAGCCTTAAGTTGTAGTTTAATTCTTAACAATTCACTTAAATTATCAAGTTACTAAGGTAAAGGATTGAGTTTCAGAATGGAAATTCTAAGTGAGAAACAAATTAAAAACAAAGGTAACAGCAAAGGTTCAAAATAAAGAAGAGATTCATATAAGAGATGATAGTTCCCCTAGCAATTCATCCTTCCTTCCTTGTTCAATCTTATAATTTAGAGTCTCTTAGAGTCAATTAAAAGGATAGATTCAGCTACTGCTCATATCTCTTTGATCTACAAGTCAATAACAACTATCTTACTAGATTCATTGTCTTGCTCTGTAAAGAAGGAAAATCAATTAACAAGAACAATTGAGAAGCACAATTGCAATTCTCTAAGGATAACCACAACTATGAATTATCAAAATCATTCAATCAAATTCACAATTATAGAACAACAGTCTAAGCAAATTGAATTAGATCTACAAATTATCAGAGAATCCTCTGTTCAACTAAATCAAAGGACACAAACTCACTTCTAAATGTTCAATCAGATCTAAATCCCAAGAAACATAAATCTAATCACACAACTCTCATTCTAATCACAAATGTTCAACTGATGCAAATAAATCTTAGAATAGACAGTGGAAATCAGATTTGAAAAGAGTCCCTGTTTAGCTCCATGAACTCAGGTTAGCTTTATTGTCAAGAGAACTTGAGAATTCAACCACTCATGCCTTGATTTGCAGCAGAATCAGCGAGAATCAATAGAAGATCCATGAAGAATTAGTGGAAAGTGAAGGATTTGGGCGAAAATTGTCACATGCAGTATTATGGTAATTAGGAATAAGAAATATTCCTAAACAATTAAGGGCCAAAAATGATAAGGAGAATTAGAAGAATTTTGGTGGAAAATAATTATTATGATTTTCCAATCCAAGTATAGAAATTTGACTAATTAAGGAAAATTGGTCAAATATAATTATGGAATAATATTTTCAAGCCTTAGAAAATTAAGAAAAAATAAGGATAATATCCTTTGAGAATTCTATGAGATTATAAAATTGGTTTTATGACCAAATTACCCTTAGAGAAATTACAAAAGAATTTAAGGGTGATTTAAGCCAATTTAAGGGATTTTATTTGGAAAATTCCAAATAAATATCTTTAAGAGGAATAAAATCCTAAGAAAATTCCTATGATATCCCAAGGAATTATAAGAGATTATGGAATTAAATGAAGACCCTCAAGTATCCAAGATTTTTTCCAATACCTTTGGAAAGTGGAAAAGCCCTAAAGAAAAGGAAATTAGTTTTTCTTTTTATTTAATTATTGGGACATTAATTTTGAGACAAAGAGGGCAATTTGGGAAGATAAAAATAAGGAGAATAAATTATTGATCTAACAAAAAATAATTACAGAGGCCAAAATATTGTAATTATAGAAACGAAGTTAAACCTGGAGTCGAAGTGCACCGGTAAAGCAAGACTAGAGTCTTGCAATTCAAATGGTTCACAATTAGCCATGTGTCAAGCCCCTAATGGAGAGGACTTGAACTTGCCAAGTGTCATTCCTCAAATGGAGAGGATTTTGACTTTTGGTAATTAATTTCATTTGGATTTAGTTAATTATGAAAGAGAAAGTAAGATTAGAGAGGGTAATGACACTTGGAATTTCATTTATGATGGTGGTTGTGATATTTTGGCTCATTAAACAAGCTCACCTCCCCTAATATTAGATGTTATTCTGTGCAAGAGGGAACCAAGAGAGAAAAGAGGGAGTTCAAAGGAAAATCAAGGGAAAAGCTACCAACTTGATCATACAACCAAGGATTCAAGGTTAGTTCTTGGTTCTAAATGGATCCTTGCCTTGTTTTCTTTCTTTGTATGGTTGAAAATTTATGTTTCCTCTCTTCTTTGGGTGCTGGACAAAATGCTTCTCATGTGGGGAAAGAAGTTTTGTTGATCATACTTGCTAGAACACTTCAAAACATGTTAGATCCTAGTAGTTGCAAGTGGTGTGAGTTGATTTTTCAAGTGTTTTCTTGGTTGTGTACCATATGACCATTTTGGCCAAGATAGTAAATGGACCTTAGGATGTGTTTTTCAATGTTTTAAGGCTTTCATGGTGCTCAAAATGAAAAATGGTGTAGGGTAAACCAAAAGGAACAAGTGTTGGAAGTATTAAAACCAAAGTTGTAATTTTGGGTTAAAGAACCCTCTTGGTTCGATCAAGAGAAACTGAAAGGAGGAGTTTTGTTTTCTTAAATCTAAGCATATATTTGGAATCTACATGAAAAACCATGGAGGAATAAGTCAAGAAACAATTTTTAAGGTTGAAAGGAAACAAGTTCAAAAATAAAGAACAAAGGTGGAAGCTGTAAGGAGGAAGAGTCATATTAAGTTGTGTTTTTGCTTTTACTTGGTTTGGTTAATGACTTTTGCTACCCTTTTTTGATGGATTGCTGTGCTAGGGTTTGATATTTGTGAAGGAGAATAAGAGAAACAAAGAAAACTCAAACTTTTGGAGCAAGGTAGCAAGTTGAACTTAACTACTAACATTGACTTGGCATTATTGATTATTGCATGATTAATTGCTATTATGTGGATGAACTTTCTTGATCGTAATGTGGCTGCTCTTTGCACTTTCTTGCTTTGGCCTTTGCATGATTAAGTTTTCCAAATGATAAGTATGCTAGTTCACCAATAGTAGTTAATATAATTATGCATGTTGATGATATAGTTGGTTAATTTGCTATTGAGATTTTAATGAAATCTCATTCCCCAAATACAATCAAACATTTTAGGACCTGAAACATCCAAGGGTAAGCTGCAGATTGAGGGTTAAAAGTATGGTATCATATCATAAAAATTCGTGGACATTTGGGTTATGTAATATTATGCTGGGCAATGCTGTAAATTCATCGACACCGTCACCTTTACGTGATGTTTTGATTAAGTTCTCGAATGTGTTTAATTACAAAGTTTGGCATGTTTGTAGATCACGTTCTGATCTTCATTTTGATATCTAAAACATTAAAAATGGCCATCTACACGATTTTTAATGATTTTTCAAAGTTAAGGTTCAGAATCTGGAAAAAGGGTTTTTGCCTAATAGATAGAGGTGATTTTCACAAAACCCTGACACTTTTTCCAATGGAATTGGTTTTCAAGACTATTTTTCCCTGAAATATCATTCAAATATATTTTCATAGAATTTTGAATCACTCTATTTTGATTTTTCTAGATTAAGTTATGAATTTTTGAAGTTGAGCCAGAAAACTGGATTTTTACCTGATGAACAGTGAAAATCTGAAAATTAGCATTTTTGAGTTAAATTTGAGCCCAAGACCATCCAATATAGTCTAAAATGGTCTTAATTGAACCCTAAGATGATACAATAGTAAGTTGCAACAAAAATGGAGGAGAGAATTGGGAAAAGGATGAGAGAACAAGGAAAACTGGTGATCTAAAGGTGGAAGGACTGAATGAATCAATGCCCTGCACAAGCACGTGACTTCTGTATTAAATTCTAAATTTTTTTGTTGTCTGCCTCGGTGCCTCCTCATATCCGTCATGGTGTCTAGCCAAAATGGTGTCTTCTCAATTAGTGATTCTGAGTTCTTCGTTAGACCGCATCCACCATGGCGCTTTTGATCATCCGTCGCGGCGCCTATTACCGAGAGTAGTTTTGTAAATCCGTCGTGGCTCTTGAAATGATGTGCCATGGTGCCTTATACAGAATGACCAGAACACTGAAGAAACTCCCAGAAATTCACGCCAAACAAGGATCAAAAGTACACACAAATAAAATCACATAAAATCATGCAAAAACACAAATAAAACCTTACAACTCCCTTCACCAACTTTTATGCACAATAAAAGCTAATTATACCCAAAATATGCAATTATAAATGGTAAAAGCATAAGTTTAGGACTAGACATATATGCAAATAATGAGACTTATTAGGCCCAGATAAAATTGGGTGTTCACACATGCCATCATCATTATTTGTCATCACATAATATTAATGGCATGTTCATATCATACATTAACATACAAATTATACAATGTAATCCAATAAATTTCCTTAATTCTTTACCTGTTTCCTTGCTTCCACTTCATGCATCCTTTGTTTGATCATTATCACCTATGATGGTTGGTTAAGGGAGAGTGAGATTCGGGAGAATTTTAGTAGTAAACGTTACCATCAATGCATGCAAGATAGATGCAAGTATATGACATGCTTACTTGATCTAACTCATGCTTACTAATAAGTCTCATTATTTGTATATATTTCTAGCCCTAAACTCATGCTTTTGCCATTTATATTTGCATACTTTGAGTATAACTAGCTTTCATTATGCATAAGAGTTGGTGAAAGGAATTATGAGGTTTTGCAGGTGTTTTTGCATGTTTTTATATGATTTTATGTGTGTGTACTTTTGATCCCTGCCTTGGTGTGAATTTCAAGGAGTTTCTCTAGCATTTTTCGCCATTCTGTCTGAGGCACCACAGTGGATTTGGAAAGGTACTGCGGCGGATATCCAAAAGTACTCTTGGTCCAAGGCGCCGCAGTAGATGGACAGATGCGCCACGACGGACCAAAATTTACATGAAGCTCAGGATCACAAATCGAAACGACACCATACAGGCCAGGCACCGCGGCAGATGGACAAAGGCGCCGTGACGGATGATGGAAAATTTCAGATTTAAATACAGAGTCACGCGCTATAACCAAGGACGCCAGATTCAGTTCTTCATTCCCTCCAGATACTGATTTTCTTGTTCTCTCCGCCTTCTCTCAATTCTCTCTTCCATTTTCATCCAAATCCATCATTTTCCACTGATCATCTATGAATTCTTCATCAATTCTTGCTGTTTCTGCTCCAATTCAGAGTATGAGTAGCTGAATTTCCAAGTTCTCCTAGCAATGAAGCTGACCTGAGTTTATAGGGCTAAACAGGGAGTCATTTCAGATCTATTTTCCACTTTCTATTCTAAGATTCATTTGTTTCAGTTGAACATGTGAGTAAAAAACTGTATATACTCTTATATTTTAACAAGTCGAACATGTACAGGGATTTATAGGGGCTGTATTGTATCTATCCTAGGAAAGGAATTAATGGGTAATAAAAAATAATAAAGGACCTAGCTGACTATTTTACAACGGGCAAAATCAATCAATAAATAATACAATAATATCAAATAGAATCCTTTATTTGTTTCCCATGATTATCGGGATTTCCACACTCCCCCTCAAGTTGGATTATAGATGTCAATCATATCCAACTTGCGAACAAATTCTTCAAAAACTTCTTTACGCAGGCCCTTTGTGAAGATGTCCGCATTCTGGTTCCAAGTGGGCACATGTATAAGCTCGACTAGTCCTCTATCAATCTTTTCCCTAATGAAGTGTTTGTCAACTTCAACATGCTTAGTTCTATCATGTTGGATAGGGTTGTGAGAGAGATTGATGGCTGCCATGCTGTCTGTGTATAGCTTCATTGGTAGTTCAATTTCAATTTTTAATTCCTCCAAGACTCTCTTTACCCAAATTAGTTCACATATACCATGAGCGACTGCTCTATATTCTGATTCTGCGCTGCTTCTAGATACCACATTTTGTTTCTTACTTCTCCATGTTGCTAGGTTTCCCAATATGTACGTGCAGTAACCAGATGTAGATCTTCTATCTTCATGAGCACCAGCATAGTCTGCATCAGTAAAGATTTCTATGTTCGCCTTCTCGGTCTTCTTATACAAGATGCCTTTGCCTGGAGTGCCCTTTAGATATTTCAGGATTTTATACACTGCTTTGAGATGTTTTTCTTTAGGAGCTTGAGAGTGTTGACTAGCCACACTTACTGCGAATGCGATGTCAGGTCTAGTATGTGAAAGATAGATGAGTTTCCCAACAAGTCTTTGATATCTGCCTTTGTCAACATCGATGCCTTCACTCTCCTCTTCATCTTCTTCCTCTTCTTCACTTTCTTCTTCATCTTTCCTTTTGCTTTTATTCTTCTTCTTCTTTCGTTTCGTTGAAACTTTAATTGGTGTAGAGCTAGGCTTGCAGCCCAACATCCCTGTTTCCCTAAGGAGATCAAGCACATATTTTCTCTGGGAGATGTAGATTACTTTCTTAGACTGGGCCACCTCCATTCCCAGGAAGTACTTCATCTCTCCGAGGTCTTTTACTTGGAATTCTTCTGCCATTGCAGCTTTTATTCTCTTCATTTCTTCATGATCATCTCCTGTGAGAACTATGTCATCTACATAGACACTTAAGATGGTTTTCTTATCTCCTTGATGTTTAAAGAATAATGTGTGATCACTTTGCCCTTGAGTGTAGCCCTCATCCTTGAGAACCTGTGTGAATCGCTCAAACCATGCCCGCGGTGACTGCTTTAGGCCATAAAGAGATTTCTTCAGTTTACATACCATATTCGGTTTTCTAGTTGGGAACCCAGGAGGTGGTATCATATATACTTCTTCTTTCAAGTCTCCATTTAAGAACGCATTCTTTACATCTAGTTGGTAAATAGGCCAATCTAGATTTGCTGCCAAGGACATCAAGATTCTTACAGTATTGAGCTTGGCTACTGGGGCAAAGGTCTCTGTATAATCTGTGCCATATATCTGAGAGAATCCTTTCGCTACAAGTCTTGCCTTGAATTTATCTACTGTTCCATCAGCTTTGTATTTTACTGTGAACACCCATTTACACCCCACGGCCTTCTTTCCTTGTGGTAGAGCTGCTTCTTCCCAAGTGCCATTTCTTTTGAGTGCACCCATTTCCTCCATAACAGCATTTTTCCAGTTTGGAGACTCAAGAGCTTCCTTAATACTAGTTGGAGTCTTTATATTGTCTAGATTGCTGGTGAATGCTAAATACCGGGGAGAGAGAGCTTTGTAGGAGATGTGTTTCTCGATTGGGTGTTGTGTGCAGCTTCGAGGTTTTTTCCTTTGTGCTATGGGGAGGTCCAAGTCAGATATTGTTTCACCTGTAGGATCTACATTACCTGTCTGATCATCAACATTAACAATACTAAATTCTTCAGGCTCAGGAACTGTCATTTGTTCTGATTCATGGTGTGCCTTAGGAGTTAGTGGCTTGTCTTTACTTTTCTGCCTCCTCGCGTACGCCTTCTTAGTGTCTTTTTTGGTTTGCTTCTCCCCCTCATTGGGATTTTTCTCAAGTTCAAAAGTAATAGGTGGTTCATACTCCACAAAATAATGAGATTCAACCGTGTCCTCTAGAGGGGCTGAAGTATTATTGTTTTTTGAAGACTTCAATTCATCCCAACTCTCTCCCTGAATTGAAGGCTGGGAATAAAATGGTTCAGACTCATGAAAAGTGACATCACAACTAATATAGAGGCGTTTGGTAAGAGGGTTATAGCATTTGTATCCCTTGTGAGAGGCAGAATAGCCTAGAAAAATGCATTTATCAGCACGAGGCTCTAGTTTCCCTTGATTGTGCAAGTGAACAAAGACAGAACACCCAAAAATTTTAAGAGGGAGATTGTTATGAAGATAAGGAACATAGTGAGTCTTGTGAAGGATCTCAAGAGGGGTTTTAAAGGAGAGAATTCTACTGGGCATTCTATTGATAAGAAAAGTTGCAGTGAGGATAGCATCACCCCAATAATACTTTGGGACATTATGAGTGAGGAGAAGGGCACGAGTAACTTCTAAAATGTGTCGATTTTTCCGTTCTGCAATTCCATTTTGTTGGGGGCTGTGAGGACAAGAACTTTTATGAATAATGCCATTTTCTTGGAAAAAGGTAGTAAAACTATGATTAATATATTCGGTGCCATTATCTGTATGAAAAATTTTTATAGAGGTATTAAACTGATTTTTTATCATTTGATGAAAGTTTACAAAAGTAGAATAAACTTCAGATTTTTCTTTAAGTAAATAAGTCCAACAAACGCGAGTGTGATCATCAATAAAAGTAATGAACCATTTGTGAAAAGTTCGGTTGGCAATCCGACTAGGCCCCCATAAATCACTATGAATTGTAATAAAAGGAGAAGAGGGTTGATAAATATTTCGAGAAAAGGTAGTGCGGTGATGTTTAGCAAATTCACAGACTTCACAAGAAAGTTCAGAAACATTTTTATTAGGAAAACTAGAAGGAAACATTTGAGTTAAATATTGAAAATTAGGATGGCCAAGACGTTTGTGCCAAAGGAAAATATCACTATCCCTAGGGAGAGAAACTTTATTGCAGACACTAGTATTTGTAATGGAGGCATCATCAAAGTAATATAAGCCGTCAAATTCCTTAGCACTCCCAATCATCTTCCCTGTTGACAGGTCCTGAAATAAGCAATGAGTATCATAGAAATCAGCATGGCATTTTTCAATCTTGGTAATTTTGTGCACAGATATTAAATTGCACTTTAATTTAGGGACATGAAGGACAGCATGAAGAATTATATGCTCTGATATTCGGATATCACCAATGCCAGCTACAGTAGATAATGATGCATCAGCAATTTTAACTTTAAGGGTGCCATCACACGGCGTATAAGATATAAATAAGCCACGATTATCAGTCATGTGGTCAGATGCACCAGAATCTATTATCCAACACCTACCTGTACAGAGGCTTTGAATTGCATTCAAAGCATGTAAAAAATTACCTTTGTGTACCACTGTGGCAGTAGGTTGAGTGCGTGATGGCTGACCAGAAGGTTGCAGGTTGCTGAGCATCTCTATTAGTTTAGAGAGCTGGTCATTAGATATAGCAGCGGGTGTGGCAGGTTGCATTTCATTCCGTTCTGTTCCAGCCATATAGCTACGTCCCTTGCTCTTTTTTGGTTTCCAATCTGCGGGTTTACCGTGTATATCCCAACATGTCTCCTTTGTATGGCCACTCTTCTTGCAATGTTCACAGATTGGTTTGTTTTTTGGACCTTTATTATCTGTACTGTGCCGAGTAATTAGAGCAGAGGATTCATGATTGCTGCTTGCAGCAACAGGGTTGGGCATCATGATTCGTCGTCGTGAGTCCTCCCTCCTTACTTCTGCAAATGCTTCTCGGACGGTAGGCAAGGGAACACGGCTCAAGAGGCGTCCTCTAACGGCATCAAGCTCTGAATTAATACCTGCAAGAAACTCGAAGAGGCGTTCTCTGTCGACCTTCTTCTTGTATAGTGCGGCATCTTCAGAGCATTTCCATGTATCGTCATTCTGGAGGTCAAGTTCCTGCCACAGAGCCGACATGGTTAAATAGTAATCATTTAAGGTTCCCGTACCTTGCTTCGTTTGCCACAATTTTGTTTTAATTTCGAAGACTTGGGAGACATTCTCTCCATCAGAATATGCCTCTCGCACAGCGTCCCATATTTCACACGCAGTGGGAAGGAACATGAAGCTCCGTTTAATGGCTGGTATCATTGCGTTAATCAGCCAGGAAGAGACCATCGAATTCTCAGTTTTCCAGAGGTGCACAGCTTGAGAGTTGGTGGACGACGGACAAACAACTTCGCCGGTGAGGTAGCCTAGCTTGCCTCGACCTTCAACAGCGAGCCTCACAGATTGCGCCCATTCACGATAATTCTCACCGGTCAACTTTTCTGGAACGATGAGGACGGCATTTCCTTCGAGACTTGATGGGTGGCGTGAGAGGACGGAACTCTCTGGTTCCATAGTCGACTTGGTCGACTCTGTTTTTTTCGGAGATAGCGACATGAGGTCGCACAATAGTGATTCAAGAGGTACCCACCTAATGCTCTGATACCATGTGAGTAAAAAACTGTATATACTCTTATATTTTAACAAGTCGAACATGTACAGGGATTTATAGGGGCTGTATTGTATCTATCCTAGGAAAGGAATTAATGGGTAATAAAAAATAATAAAGGACCTAGCTGACTATTTTACAACGGGCAAAATCAATCAATAAATAATACAATAATATCAAATAGAATCCTTTATTTGTTTCCCATGATTATCGGGATTTCCACAGAACATTTGTGATTAGAATGAAGGTTGAGTGATTAGATTTATGTTTCTTGGAATTTAGATCTGATTGAACATTCATATGTGAGTTGTGTCCTTGATTCAGTTGAATAGAGGATTCTCTGTTGATTTGTAGATCTAATTTGTTTTTACTTGGACTGTTGTTCTGTAATTCTGAATTTTGATTGAATGAATTGATGATTCACAGTTGTGATCATCCTTAGAGAATTGCAACTTGCTTCTCAAGTGTTCTTGTCAATTGATTTTCCTTCTCACTAGAGCAAGACAATGAATCTAGTAAGATAGTTGTTTCTTATCTGTGTTTAGAGAGATTTGAGCAGTAGCTGAATCTATCCATTTAATTGACTTTGAGAGACTCTAAATTATAAGATTGAACAAGGAAGGTTGGATAAATTGCTAGGGGAACTACTATCTCTTATCTGAATCTCTTTTGCATTTTATCTTTCATTGGATTTGTTTCTTGTTTCAATTTCTCTTTTTTGAAACTCAAGCTTTCACCTTGGTAATTTGATAATTAAAGTGAATTGTTAAGAATTGAATTACAACTTAAGGCTCCTTGAGAAGAATGACCTAGGTATTGCCTCACTTGCTGCATTTCCCTAGTAAAATTTTGATCACCTAGCGACAAGGTTTATCAAATGGCGTCGTTGCCAGGGAGCCATACTTGTTGAAGTTCTAAGCAATTCACTGGTTTGCCAAGAAGAAAAATATATATATATATTTGAAAGACCCAAAACCACATAAAAAGTAGGTTTAGTGTTTCTGACTTGTTTTCGCATTTTCACTCTTGTGCTTTGTTGTTGAGTTGTCTCCTTTATTGTTGCGTTCTAAATTAATTCCTTAGGTTGTCAAGGAGTTAACACAATTTGGTCAGCTGTGAATTGTTTGAATCCTTGCTTTAGCAACCTTTTTCCTTTTAATTGTTCTTTCACTAAATCTGATGATGGTTGATTGTTTTTATGCTTTTGAGATCTTCTTCTTGTAGGAAAATTAATACCATTGTGTTAAAGGTTCAATTTGCAGGAGTGAAGGTGTGAGCAGTGTTAGAAGCTGCTGCAAATTTGTTCATCTGGTTTATCAGGAGCAGGCGCCGCGGCGGATTTCACCAGACGCCGCAGCGCCCTTGACAGTAGCGATTCTATAACAGGAGCCGCGATGGATTCCATCAAGCGCCGCAGCGCCTACCTAATTTTAGCTCGAGAGTCATCTCTATAATAGAGGCCATGGCGGATTCGAGAAAGTGCCGCAGGGGATTTCACAGGATCCCCTCTTAACCTTTTGCTTTCTCTCTGATCCTTTTCTTTTGTCTAATTGCTTTTTCACATTTATTTTATTAGTCTATTCTCTTGTTCCTTAGTTGCATGTCCCAGGATAAGACCCTTTTACCTTTTGATTTGGAAATCAATAGAACTCTAAGGCAAATCAAGAAAACCAAACAAATAACTGAATCTAGTAAGCAACCTATAGAGAGTGACCCCCTTCCTCAAGTTGAATCTTGCTCTTTCTCAGAATCTGAATCTACTTTAGGAGGGTTTATAGACAATCATTTTGTGATGGATCAAAATAATAACAATGCTCAAACTGAGAGAGGTAATGTTGCAAATAGACCTCAAAATGAAAGGTAAGCTGAAAATGTTCTTCATAATGCTAATCTTCAATTGAATAGAGATTAGGAGAATAGGAGCATTAGAGACATTAATAACTCAAGTGTGAACTGTGATCCATGTGGTTTTTATAACTTTGAAGCTGATTTTGAACTTAAAGGTACCTTGATTAGTACCTTACCAAGATTTCTTGGTCTTGCAGGGGATGATCCATATAGACATCTTCAAAACATGCATACGGTTTGTTCCTCTATGAAGCCCCATGGTGCTCAATTGGAAGATGTGCTAAGGAGAGCTTTCCACTTCACATTAGAAGGAAATGCTAAGGAATGGTTGCAAATTCTACCTCAACACTTCACCACACTTACATGGGAACAACTTAAGAAGGCCTTTTTAGAGAAATACTTTCCTGCATCAAGGACATCTAAATTGAGGAAGGCTATCTATGGCGTTCAGCAAGATAGTAGAGAGACCTTGTATGAGTATTGGACAAGTAAGAAAGCGGTAGTGTCATTAATCCAACTCTTCAAACAAGCAATTATAGTAATCCAAATTAATGAGAAGGGATTAAAGTAGAGTACAATCAATGCAATGGGAATGAACAAAAGAGAAAACACTCAAGATATAAATTGTTTCACTCTACTCACCAAGTTGGGGTAATTCTCTCTCAAATCCACTTAATCAACCACTTTACCATAAGCTTGTTACAATCCTAGTTCTCCACTTCTAATGCATGAATACAATGATCAAGAGGACTCTTAAGGTTATGATGATGGAAAGGGCTAAATGAAATAAGATAAGGTGAAAAGATATGAAATGATTAAGCACCAAGCATCTTAGAAAAGGTTTCCAACTACTATTTACTCTATTTCTCTAAAAGCACAACTTTGTTCTTCAAACCACCAATGAATTGCCTTATTTCAAGATTTTATTCTATTGGTACCATTTTATTTTGATCTTTCTTTCTTTGGCTTTTCTTAAACATTTTCTTCTATTTCTTTGCCTTTTTCTATTTCTCTTTTCTCTTCTTTTTCTTTTTCTTTTGGCAATTCAAAACCCAACAAGACAAAGTTTAACACATCATGAATGTAATAGTAAAAATGTTGGAAGCTTGAATGTATAATGTATCTCTTGGCACTTAAGAAAAGATGAAGGCTCAAATGGTTAGCAATGGATAAAATCATCTGGGTTTGTGTTTGGAATGTAAGGGTTTAGAAAAGAATGCCTCTATCATGCTCATCACATTAATGCAACTAAGTCTTGATTAAGAATTGGAACAAGTTCTAGAAAGTGGAAAATATAAGTGGATGCAACTCACTATGAATGAAAATTAGGCTCAAAGAATCTTCCAACAAGGCTAACTCTCAAATGCTCATGCACAAAGATTAATTGTACTCCAGATTAGTCACAATGCATTAACTCAATCAATATAAAAGCAAGCTTGAAGAATTGTGACTAATAAAACTAAAACAATCAACTTTGAACAAATAGCAATTCTCATGAGTATCAATACAAGTTCAAAAATATTTACCAAAGTCCAAAAATACACAAATTCAAGTGTAAGCTAATTGAAGCAAACATTTTTAAAAATTTTTGACTCAATCTTCAAATTAAGTTCAAAAATCAATCAAAGTTTTGAAATTTTTTTAGAAAACCAGATTTTTCATTAAGCACAGAAAAACACAACACAATAACTGAATATTAATCTCTCCCCCACACTTGAACTTTGCATTGTCCCCAATGCAAAACTCAAGCGTAACCCTAAACAAGAGAAACCAAAATCAAAAAGGGAGGAAAAGAAAAGAAAAGAAAACAAACTACTTTTACTACTGGGTATGTCCCTCCCCCACACTTATCTCACAAAACAAGCAAATCATTCAAAAGATAAGAGTTAAGGAAGGAAAGGGACAACCTTGAGAACGAAATCTCTTCAAACTCTTGTAGGAGAAGTTCTCATCTCAGATGAGAAACATGCATTTCTTCCATATGCTCACTTCTCCATTATTGATCTTCCTTAGTAGTGGTGGTGTGGAGTCCTGCAAGCAAGTAGAACCAACAGCAGTACCACATCCAGAAATAGAAACATGAAGAGGATAAAAATGAAATAAAGACAGGTTAGAAGTTAATCTCTCCAAGTAACTATCACAACCAAGGAAATCAATAGTACTCCCATCAGTAGGAGTCAAATTTTTATTTAAATTTTTTAAATACTCAAGCTTATGTGAAGTGGAAGCTGAAGAATCCAACTGACAGTTGTTGGAGTACAGTACATCACTATCACATTCACAAGAGGTAGTGTTTGTAGGGGAAGAAAAGAAAGAACAAAACGATTTATGCAAACTACTATTTACAATGCAAGATAAATCAGGAGGTAAATCACAAGATAAAACTTGTTGGAAAGACTTATTGATATTCATAATTTTATCAATTGAAACTTTAAAACCTTTCTCAACATTATTAGAAGCTACAATCTCATTAGAATTATCATGAATTTGATTCTTAAGGCAATGGTTAGGTTCACATTTTTTCACAAAATCATCTTCTAGGCAATTCACATCAACATCATGCTTTATATTTTCAGCACTTTCAGTACTAGAAGGTAATGCACACACTTTACCAAAGTTCTGCTTTTGCCACTCAACAAGTATATCATTTTTGTTATCAATGCAATCCATGCATATAGTATGAGCATTGCAAGAACAAGATAAAGGTTCATTCAAATCAGAATTAGTTTCACCATCCAATCTAGCACTAGAAAGAGAAGCATGTTCTTCACACAAAGAAGCAGTGACAGTGCAAGCAATATCATCAACTAAACAACTACTATTAGAAGTGTTTAAGTGAGAATTGTCATTTTGAAACATATGAGGGGATTCAACTATGATTTCCTCATCCACCTCATCATCACTCACATTATCAATAACTTCAACAGGAATAGTAGTTCTAGTACAAGGGTCAATCTCCTCAAGAAGAGGAGCAATATTACCTGATGTAGGGCACAAGTCCTTGTGAGTTTGTAGATATTCTTGCTTCATGTCGGCCTCTTGCATGAGTGAATTTGGACACTTTGATTCATCTTTCCCCATCCCAGATTCAATTTGTGCTATATCACTCAAGAACTTTCCCAATGCACTTTGACATTCTTCTAACTCTTCCTCTGATTCCTTAGAAATTCCAAACATTTCTACCTCTTCAAGTAATCCACGGTAGTATGAATTCAAGCGGTCATAAGCTTCTCTTAAAAATCGTATCTGGTCATTCTTAGGAATAGTGAGAAATGGGTCAGGTTCACTAAATTCATGTTCATGAGATGGGGGAAGGGGTTAGTACATAGATTGGGACAAGCGCTGGTGGTGGTAGTCATTTGGCGAAGGAGATGGTTCAAAGGGGGAATTATATGGTGAGAATGGTTCAAGATATGGAGTGGGACATGGATGGAATGACGGTGATGGTTCATGAAATGGTTGGTAAGATGAGGAAGGGTATTGGTGGTAGGGTTCATGTGATGGAATGCTTGGCTCATGATATGGATGATGTGAAGGAAAGTGTTCAAAGTATGGATTGTATGGTGGAGGTGATAGCTCATAATGTTGTCCTAATGGTAGATGTTGGTTTTTGTATGAATGGAATGAAGAGGTATGGTAAGGGGAATGTGGAGGGTCATTCATCCAATCATAGCCATGGTTATGGTAAGGATAGGGATCATGCCCTTGATAAGTCCCACCATGTTCTTCATGATCAAAATGTGCCTGAAGTAGATCCAATTCCTCTTGTATGGCATCAAGCCTTTGAGAAGAATTATCACCCATCAGAGTATTGTCACCTATAAAAGAGGAAGGGTGATCAGATGGACCTAAATAATTATTAAACCAAGCCATAAGAAACTAAACAATCAAATCCCCAAGAGTTCTTAATTTAAAATGCAGGTTACGCCGCGGTGAATCAGAGAGTTGGCCGCGGCAAAGGTGTCCCGACAGGGATTCTCGCAAAAATCCTGTAAGATGGCCGCGGCGAATCAAAAAGTTGGCCGCGGCGAAAGTTCACAGACAACTCATAAACAGCGATTTATGCAGAATGTAAAGTAAGAAAAGAGAAGAAAATCAAGATCTTTGTTTGTATATCTCAAAATTTTTATGCAATGCAAAACCTATTATGCACAATGTAAAAATGTAACCTAAGAGGCTCACAAAACCCCAATCAACCAAAGTTGACAGTTGACTAGCCTAAGGAACCAACTCAATGGCTCCTCGGCAACGGTGCCATTTGAAAGAGAGCCTTTCTGTC
This sequence comes from Neltuma alba, assembly GCF_004799145.2. Taxonomy (NCBI): domain Eukaryota; kingdom Viridiplantae; phylum Streptophyta; class Magnoliopsida; order Fabales; family Fabaceae; genus Neltuma; species Neltuma alba. The sequence continues at coordinate 182,518 of NW_021635723.1, forward strand.
GTTCGCCTTGGGGTTCTCAATCAAAATTTAATCCAAGCTATGCAGTATAGTGCAAACTCGGGTCGTTTCACTTTTGGGAGCCTTTATTAATTACCTAAGCTAGACTAAATGCCATGCAATGCAATGAAATGGGGTTTTGGGTTTTTAAGACTTAAATGAATGGTGCCTAAACTAAATGCAATGAAAACAAACCTAAGATACTATATTTTTGGTGTTTTAAGATAATAATGATGGAATGGAAATGAATGATAGGAAATCTCTTGAAAATGGCTTTGATGGCAATCATAGTTCACTTAAAATATTGGGAGTTTCACAAATCATTAGGTTTTCTTAATAACAACCTCAATAACTCATTGAGTCCAAAGCTTACATTAATGAACTCATTAATGAAAACTTTGTTAAGCTTCCCTAATGTGTAATTTTGGAATGACCATGCAATTGGCTTAATGAAACACACAATCAACTCAGTACCCAAACACAACTATGCAAGATAAGAGAGAATCATGAGAGTTACAATAAGCATATATGCAACTACATATATTTAAGCACAAAGTTCAACATCAATCAATCCAAATTACAAATGTAATCATTAACCAATAATTACAGTATCAGTCCCAAGTTCCTAACTAAGAAATTACAACTCCTAGACCTAGAAAGCCATAAATCATAGCTAAAAATTGCAAACTGAAACTAAACTCCCCTTTTAAGCTTAGGAACTCAAGCCACACCACCATTCTTCAAGAGTTGATAAACCCTAGCTCTCCATAGCTTCAAGAAAAGCTCCAACTGAAGTGAATCCGTCGGCCATGGTAGCTGGGAGTGGAAGGAATTGAGATGGAGTGAATGAAAGATGAAGGAAATGGATGGGGAAGAAGATGGAGGTAGAGAGGCAAGAGGATGGGAGAATAGAGGTGTTGTAGGAGATGGAATGGAGTGTTTTTTTTCGAAAATAGGGTTTCTAAGGGTTTTAAGGGTCCATCTGGGTCGGATCATATGATTAGAAGCTCCATTTTCGCATTCTAATCCGGATCTGGTGTTGCTGATACGAAGAGTTCGTCGCGGCGAAGTAAATACTTCGCTGCGGCGAAGCATGCCCGAGAGGAGCTTCGCCTAATCTTGTGATTTCGCCGCGGCGAAGCTGTAAGTTGGCTGCGGCGAACTCTGCCCGAGAGACTACTGGTGAGATTTCAATTTGGCGCCGCGGCGAACTCTATTAGTGCTGATACGCTGATCTTATGTTGTGTCATCCTTTGGTCTTTGATCTTGGCTCCAATTCTCAATTGTCCTACAATAAAAAGCAACAATTTGAAGCATCAATTGTCCTAGAAATCAACTGAATACAATTAATAACCAATTATGACAATTTTAACCTCAAAAAGACACTAACTCAAAGCAAGGACTCTTAATCTAAATTAAGCAAAATTATCATCAAAAGGAGCCAAAATCTATGATAAATACCCTTAAAATGATATGAAATAACATAGAATAATTGGGCTAAATCAACAAGATTTCTAGCCATGCTTTCTAAATGTCCAAATCATCAAATAAACAAGTCTAATTTAGTCCAGTATTTCTATGAGGGCTTGCTATCTCATCACAAGAACACAATAGATGCTGCAGCCCATGGTTCACTGTTTGATTTGACTCCTCACAATGCTTGGGAATTATTGGAGAAGATGGCTAACAACAATCAACAATTCAGCACAAGGGATAACCAATCTGTTAATAAAATTTTGAGGTTAAATCCTACTAACTTTGACTCTCAAATTGCTGCCTTGTCAGAGAAGATGGACAAGAGAATGACTAGGATGGAGCAACTCTTGTCAAGTAAACAATGTGGTGCTATGGGGACATCACAAGCCTTGGTAGCTCCCTCTTGTGACTCCTGTGGTTCCATAATGCATTGGACTGAATCTTGCCCTTCTCAATTTGAAGAAGTGGCAGCCATGTATCAATAAAGATCCAGTCAATATCAGCAACGAAACCCTTTTTCCAACACTTATAATGAAGGATGGAAGGATCATCCCAATCTTAGATGGGGAGGAGGAGAGAACAACAAGGAAAGATTCATGCAGAATAAGTTTCAGCAACGTCAACATTCAGAACAAGCTATGGTCTCTTCCTAAACTACTCAAGAAATCAGTAATTCAAGGAATGATGACATGACCCTCTTGTTGAAAAGCATGAACAGTATGAATGCTAACCTTAGTGCTATGGCATCTCAAATGGACAGAATTGATAAGCATACCACTGCATCTGATGCAAGAATGGCTGCTATAAAGAATAGGGTTGAACAATGGGAGACTAAGACTTCAAACTTGGCTAACTTTGTTACCCAAATTTTAGATAATTTCAGCAGTTTTCAAGCAAAAACAAGTGAAACTTTACCTTCTAATACTGTGATTAATCCCAAGTCATTGAATGCCATACATTTGAGAAGTGGAAGGAAGGTGACATTTAATGAGAATGATGAAGAATCTGACTTGGAGGAAGATCATTGCACTAAAGGGAACTCTGTCCTGAAAAAGGAACCACCAAGTGTGGAATCTAAAAGCTTAAGAGAGAAGCAACTTCTGCAAGGAAGAAAAGAAGCTGGATTTAGAAGTGTAACTACTGAAGGTTGCACAACTCAAGCAGGCCCTTTAACTCAGGTTGATAAAGGAGTCTATGAAGCACCATTAGGAGAGAACTTGGAGCAATCTTCTTCAAGAATTTCAGAGCCGAACCAGGACAAAGAAAAGATGGAGCAAGATAAAGTTGAAGATTCTCACATGAACAACAAACCGGGAAGTAAAGGTAAAGAGGTAAGCTTGAAAGATCTGTCTTTCCCTAAAGCTTTTATGTTTGGGCAGAAGGTGGCAAAAGAAAAACAGAATAAAGAAGTTTTAGATTTCTTTAGTAAAATAGAAATTAACATTCCTTTGCTGGATTTGTTGAAGAAAGTGCCTGAATATGCAAAATTCTTGAAAGACATTTGCACCAACAAAAGAAAGTTTAAAACTAATGAACTGGTGCAAGTTGGCCCTAATGTTTCAGCTCTTTTTAAAGCTCAATTACCTGTGAAATGCCAAGATCCAGGAGCTTTCTCCATTCCTTGTCAAATTGGTAAGTTTCATATCTCTAAAGCTTTGCTAGATTTAGGTGCTGCTATTAATGTGATGCCAAGTTTTGTTTACTATGCTTTGGGAGTTGAAATCATGAAACCTACAAGTGTCTTAGTGCAACTAGCTGATAAGTCTATTAGGAATCCCAAGGGAATCTTAGAAGACATTTTGGTCCAAGTAAAAGACCTTGTATTTCCTGCCGATTTTTATGTGCTAGATATGACTAATGAGGCCATAAGTGAAAGCACATTAATTTTGGATAGACCATTTCTAAGAACTGCCAATACCATGATTTGTATGAGAGATGGGATTATAAAAATGGAATTTGGTGGTCAAGAAATTCAATTTAACATGTATGAGATGATGAAACATCCACATGAGGATTATTCTCTGTTGGGGCTTAATATGATTGATTTATCACTTGAAAATGAGTGTGAATCTATTTTTGAGCATGATAGCAATGATGATACTAAAGATTCTTTCGTTTCTTTCTCTTCCATATATTCTCCTTCATCTTCTTTTTCTTCACACCTTGATGATGTGCCTGGCATTGATTCTAAAATTGATGGCTAGTTTCCACTTGGAGTGAATTGTCTTCAGTTTCATCCATTAAGTCTTTAATTGATGTTAATTCCACACTGTCAAGTAATGAACAACTTGCAAGAAGATTGCTTGTAGATTTCTCAACAACACAAGAGAGTGAATCAATTCCTATAGAAGAAGGGGAAGGTGAAGGGCACAAGAATTATGATTGCAAGGCTAGCCCAACTCTCGTGAACGAATCCCTATTCAAGGAGCATGAAGCTGAACTTTCTGAACAACAGGATTTGTCTTTAAATTCTTATCATATTTTGTATTCCAGTCCTGTTTACAAGTCACTTGATCTTAATTTCTTTAACTATGCAGAACTAGAATACTTCTTGGAAATCATGCAAAGTGCAGCTGGTCCCAAACCTAGGAAATTAAAAATAACACCAACCAAATTTGTCGAAATATGCAGCATAGGGAGTGCTCTTTTGCAATCTATTTTTACTTGTGAAATTGGAATTCCTCAAGATTATGCTGCATCTAATTTTGAGTTTTTACATGGATTTACAGATGTTTTAAATGCATTATTGCAGGGACTAATTAAGGATTGTTGCTCCCATGAGGATGAATGTACAACTGTAATTTTTGGTGTTGAAGCTTTGAAGCAATCTGAAAATAATTGCACTACCTTAGAGCTCAAGAAACTGATACCCTCAGTAGTTCAACCTCCTGAATTGGAGCTTAAACCCTTACCATCAACACTAAAATATGCATTTTTAGCTGAAAATGAAAGACCACCGGTGATAATTTCTAACTCTTTGACTGATCTTGAAGAGTCTCAATTACTTGCTGTTTTGAAGAGGTATAAAAGTGCAATTGGGTGGTCTCTAGCAGATATTCCTGGTATTAATGCTTCAATTTGCACTCATAGAATCTTGTTAAATGAAAATGCAAAGCCCATAAGGCAACCTCAAAGAAGACTTAACCCACTCATACTTGACGTTGTTAAAAAGGAAGTAAAAAAGCTGCTTGGTGCTGGTATTATATACCCTATTTCAGATGGTGAATGGGTAAGTCCAGTTCAGGTTGTTCCTAAGAAAAGTGGGATCACTGTGGTTAAGAATGAGAAAAATGAATTAATCCCCACTAGAATATAGAATTCTTGGCGTGTTTGCATTGACTATAGGAAGCTTAATGATTCTACAAGAAAAGATCATTTTACCCTACCCTTTATAGATCAAATGCTTGAAAGATTAGCTTGTAAATCTCACTATTGTTTCCTTGATGGTTTCAGTGGCTATTTTCAGGTTCCCATTGCACCTCAAGATCAAGAGAAGACTACATTCACTTACCCCTTTAGCACATTTGCATATAGAAGAATGCCATTTGGACTTTGCAATGCACCGAGCACATTCCAAAAGTGTATGCTATCCATCTTTAGTGATTTGCTAGAGAATGGGATTGAGGTGTTTATGGATGACTTTACCATCTATAGAAATAATTTTGATGAATGCTTAGTGAACTTGGAAAAAGCTCTATCTAAATGTGTTGAAAAGGACCTTATCCTGAATTTTGAAAAATGTCACTTTATGGTCCAGCAAGGAATAGTTCTAGGGCACCTAATTTCTAAAAAGGGAATAGAGGTAGACAAGGCAAAAGTTGAAGTAATTTCATCTTTACCCTATCCAACAAACCTTAAGGAACTTAGATCTTTCCTAGGCCATGCTGGATTTTATAGAAGGTTCATAAAAGATTTTAGTAAAGTGACTTTTCCAATGTCCAAATTATTGTAAAAAGATGCTTCCTTTGATTTCAGTGATGAGTGTAAAATGTCTTTTGATGAGATTAAATCCAGATTGACTTCTCCACCTATTTTGACGTGCCCTAATTGGAATTTACCGTTGAATTGTGTTGTGATGCCTCTAACAATGCAGTGGGTGCAGTTTTAGGACAAAAAGATGGTAAGGCTTCCAAAGTTATTGCTTATGCCTCAAAGACACTAGATAAGGCTCAAACTAATTATACAACTACTGAAAAGGAGCTCTTTTCTATTGTTTTTGCATTAGACAAGTTTAGACCTTACCTAATTAACTCTAAAGTTACTGTTTTCACTGATCATTCTGCTGTTAAGTATCTTTTCAGTAAGCCACAATCCAAACCGAGGCTTTTAAGGTGGATGTTGTTGATCCAAGAATTTGATATTGATATCAAAGACAAGCCTGGAGTAGAAAATGTGGTGGCTGACCATCTAAGTCGCTTACCAAAAACTACAAGGGGAGTAATTGACTCAGATTTTGTTTGTGACGGGTTTAAGGATTGTTCTGTTTTTGTATTGTCTCTCATGGAACCTTGGTATTGTCACATTGTCAACTTTTTAGTTGCTGGTCTAATTCCTTCTTTATTGTCTCATTTTCAGATGCAGAAGATTAAGAGTGAGTCTAAACACTATATTTGGGACCCTCCAATCCTTTGGAAGGTATGCAGCGACCAAATCATTCGAAGATATGTGCCAAATGAAGAATTTCAAGACATCCTGCATGCTTGCCACTCTCAAACTTGTGGAGGTCATTTTAGTGCTAACAAGACTACAAGAAAAATATTGGAAGCTGGTTTGTATTGGCCATCACTCTTTAAAGACTCTTATGAGTATTGCAAGAATTGTGATATTTGCCAAAGATTTGGTAGCCTAACTAAGAAACATGAATTACCCCAACACCCAATGCTTTTCTGTGAGGTGTTTGAAGTATGGGGTATTGATTTCATGGGCCCCTTTCTTCCTTTTATGGGTTTTACATACATCCTTCTTGCAGTTGATTACCTTTCACGATGGGTAGAGGCCATAGCAACCAAAAAGAACGATGCTACCACTGTTTCAAAATTTCTGAAAAATAACATCTTTTCTAGATTTGGCATTCCTAGAGCAGTAATTAGTGATAATGGCACCCATTTTTGTAATAAATTGCTACAAGGGTTATTCACTAAGTATGGTGTGACATATAAGACATCCATACCTTATCATCCCCAAAGTAATGGGCAAGCTGAAAATGCAAATAGAGAAATCAAGAAGGTGTTGGAAAGAATAGTTAAACCATCTAGGAAGGATTGGAGTGCCAGATTAGATGATGCTTTGTGGGCATATAGAACTGCATTTAAAACCCCCATAGACATGTCTCCTTATAGGTTGGTTTATGGTAAGATGTGTCACCTACCGGTTGAGACTGAACATAAGTCTCTTTGGGCTGTAAAAGCATGTAACCTTGATTTTGATTCTGCTGGCATGGAAAGATTATTGCAATTGCAGGAACTTGAAGAATTGAGACTTGAAGCATACGAGAATTCCAGGTTTTACAAGGAGAAGATGAAAATGATTCATGACAAGCAAATCCTAAGGAAGACTTTCAAGGTTCGAGATAAAGTGTGGCTATACAAGGCACGATTCACATTTAAACCTGGGAAGTTGAGCACCAGATGGGAAGGACCATACTTGGTCACTAAAGTGCATAAGTTTGGCATGATAGAGTTGCTAGATGAGATGAGCGGTAAGACTTTCAAGGTCAATGGCCACCTGCTCAAAATTTACAAGGAGAATTTTGATCCACCATAATCTCAGGTTGTCCCCTTCCTTACCTCCTATACTTCAGTCTGTGTTTATTTGATTATTATCATTCTTGAACTCCATTTTTGAACAAGGGTGGGGGGAGGGCATGACTAGTAGCAAGGGTAGGTTGTTTTTAGTTTGTTTTGAAGTGTTCTATTGTTTCTTTCCATTCCTTCCTTTACCATTTTTCCTTGCTATCTTTTGTTCAAATTTGCATTGAGGGCAATGCAAGGATCAAGTGTGGGGGAGTGAATGTTGTGTTTTTGTGTGTTGTGTGTCTTTTATAGAACCTCAATTATTCAGTAACTTTTTGAAGGTTTAAGCTCGCTTCAGGAATTCTAATGTTACATTTATGATTGACTTTGAATTGAAAATTAATATCCTGATGTGAAATTTTCTAATGCATAGAGATTAAGCATGATGTGTTCTTTAGCTGAAGTGAATGAATATGGAAGACAAAGCCTAGTTGGAAGGATCCTTTGAGCCTTTATATTCATTTCTGTTGTGTGCATTCACTTATTTCTTATGCTCTCTAGAACTTGTCTTAGTTCTTAATCAAGACCACATGCAACATTGGTACTCTTGAACATGATTGAGGCATTCATTCAAAGTAGCTACTTAGACCAAATGGCTAAACCCTACATGATTTATCCCTTATTACCCATTTGAGCCTTTTAGCTGATTTTTTCCATTCATCTCACTCTCACTTATAAAACTTCTTTCCCACAAGGATGCATATTTCATTTCATTCATTCTTTTCAGAATTCACTAGCATTTTGATGGGTTCAATTATGGATTGATATGAGGAGATGCATACTTGAGCTTGGGTGAAAAAAAAGAAAAACAAAAAAAACTGAAAAAGAAAAAGAAAAGAAGAAACATGCAAAATGTAAAAAAAAAAAAAAGGAATAGAAAAGTTGAAAAGAAATGAAAAGCAAGAAAGGAAAAGAAAGTGGGAATAAAAGCACCTTTACAGCTTAAGAATTCAAGATCAAGAAATCAAACCTTAAATTGAACATTACTAATGCTATTGAATTCTACACGTTGATTCACATATTATCTCCATCCTCATATGCATTCTTGTGCATTTCTTCCCCAACCTTACATTACAAGCCACAAAAGTCTTGATTCTTGAATACTTATGTATTTAAGTGGTGGAAAGGTAGAACTATTACAAGCATATGGTAGAGCATTTGAATAAGTGAATTGAGTGAAAGAACCTTTAATACTTGTGAGTTGAGTGATATACTAATTCCCATGTGTGATCTTCTATATCTTATTCACTTAGATTAAATTACATATCATTGCTTGATTTCTTTGCATTAGAATGTTCCATGGATGGATGTTAGTTAAAGAATCATTATTGGCTGTAGTTGTAACCTGAACTTTCGATCTTGCTTAATCCTTATCTCTCATCCTTCTCTTTCACATTATATTTAGACCTGATTTGCCCAGGAGTGCAAAAGCCAAGTGTGTGGGAGTTGATAAGTCTCATTATTTGTATATATTTCTAGCCCTAAACTCATGCTTTTGTCATTTATATTTGCATACTTTAGGTATAATTATCTTTCATTGTGCATAAGAGTTGGTCAAAGGAATTATGAGGTTTTACAGGTGTTTTTTCATGTTTTTATATGATTTTATATGTGTGTACTTTTGATCCCTGCCTTGGTGTGAATTTCAGGGAGTTTCTCTAGCATTTTTTGCCATTCTGTCTGAGGTGCCACGGCGGATTGGGAAAGGCGCCGCAGCGAATATCCAAAAGTACTCTCGGTCAAAGGCGCTGCATCGGATGGACAGATGCGCCACGGCAGACCAAAATTTACATGAAACTCAGGATCACTAATCAAAACGACACCGTACAGGCCAGGCACCGCGACGGATGATGACAAATTTCAGATTTAAATATAGAGTCACGCGCTACAACCGGGGACGCCAGATTCAATTCTTCATTCTCTCCAGATACCGATTTTCTTGTTCTCTCCGCCTTCTCTCAATTCTTTCTTCCATTTTCATCCAAATCCATCATTTTCCACTAATCATCTATGAATCCTTCATCAATTCTTGTTGTTTCTGCTCCAATTCAGAGTATGAGCAGCTGAATTTCCAAGTTCTCCTAGCAATGAAGCTGACCTGAGTTCATAGGGCTGAACAGGGAGTCATTTCAGCTCTATTTTCCACTTTCTATTCTAAGATTCATTTATTTCAGTTGAACATTTGTGATTAGAATGAAGGTTGAGTGATTAGATTTATGTTTCTTGGAATTTAGATCTGATTGAACATTCAGATGTGAGTTGTGTCCTTGATTTAGCTGAATAGAGGATTCTCTGTTGATTTGTAGATCTAATTCGTTTTTACTTGGACTGTTGTTCTGTAATTCTGAATTTTGATTGAATGAATTGATAATTCACAGTTGTGATCATCCTTCGAGAATTGCAACTTGCTTCTCAAGTGTTCTTGTCAATTGATTTTTCTTCTCACCAGAGCAAGACAATGAATCTAGTAAGATAGTTGTTTCTGATCTGTGTTTAGAGAGATTTAAGCAGTAGCTAAATCTATCCATTTAATTGACTTTGAGAGACTCCAAATTATAAGATTGAACAAGGAAGGTTGGATAAATTGCTAGGGGAACTACTATCTCTTATCTGAATCTCTTTTGCATTTTACCTTTCATTGGATTTGTTTCTTGTTTCAATTTCTCTTTTCTGAAACTCAAGCTTTCACCTTGGTAATTTGATAATTAAAGTGAATTGTTAAGCATTGAATTAAAACTTAAGGCTTCTTGAGAAGAATGACCTAGGTATTGCCTCACTTGCTGCATTTCCCTAGTAAAATTTTGATCACCTAGCAACAAGGTTTATCACTTACCCATAACATATTCTCATGCCCAATGTTTCATACTAACATGCATGGCCATGGAAAACATCATTAAAATAAAGCATCATGCTAGTATCACCATCTCATAACATCATCCAATCACATAATGTACATCAACATACAAACATGCATATCAAGCATAACCTTATATCCTTAAGCTTTCTTCTTGCTCCCTTTTTGCTTCCAACCATTAAGGTTGCTTACTTGACCTTTGCCATTCCTTTTCCTTGATGTCTCATGGCCCTTATTTTAGAGCTTCATCTTACATGGGGTCACTTGGCCTTTCTCTCTCTCTTCTTTCTCTCTCTAGAATGTATTTTGCAAGAGTTTTCCCAAGGTTTCAAGAGCCTTGGAAGAAACAAGGGGAGGGGAGGGGGTATTTATAGAAAACAAGATTGACTCTTGGCCGTTTATCTTAAAAATATGTGGCTTAATCTAGACCATCCATTTTTCCCCTTTATCTTGTGGTGACAAGTGTCCTAATGACATCATGCTTACCTGATCATGCTTACATCATCAAGCCACATGTCTTTAATCTAACCGTACATATGTCTTGCATCCAACCGTACACGTGGCATTCATCCAATCATACGCTTGTCTCTTCCATGTCCCTTCATCATTTTGGCATTAAAATAGGGAGAAAATTAATATAAAATTCGTGCAAAATACAACCCTTAGGCATTCCTCCACCTATCTTGTCACTATGCATCGTATCGGGTACTTTTTGGGGTCCTGACTTACACTGTACCACTGGGACATGTTCTGGCACCATTTTCTCATCTCAATTAAGTATACATATGGCGCCATCTTAGAGGAGCATAGAAGAAAATAATTAGCTTTACTGATAGGCTACTTAGCCTTACTAAGCTACGCAGTAGAGATTTTACTATAACGAGTAGACAAAGGACTGTCTAAAATGTACCCGTACTGCATTTTGATTTTTATACTATCCATAAATATCCCTTAATGACTTAGCATGCTGACTCAGAGGTGTCATAATTGTACTTGGCGACTCAATATGCTAACTCAGCACTGTCATAATAGCCTTTAGATATTTTCTTTGGTTTTATCTCCTATTTAGAGGACAAAAATTATTTGATATTTAACTGGAGCATTTTATTTAATCCACGGGTCTAAAAATTTATCCTAAAATACCATAAAATTTCTTAGATTCTAATTAAATCTGTGAATTTCTTTAGGTCATAACTCAACCTGTAGCTATTTCTTTTTGAATTTCCTGTAAATTGCTCTTTTTCAGCATAACTATTAAATATTCTTAAAGCCATTATTCTATGTTATTGTATGTTATTTTGCAAAACAAGTTTTTCACAGTTCATGATCGAACAATTGATCAATCCTCATTTTATCGATAATATGATCAATCATCATCATAGTCTCTGCATCATCTTTTCATATCACGTGTTTGATTAAAGCATTATTCTCTCACTGTCTAAATCAAGCTATAGTTATTAATTGATCATTTGATTGATCATCAACTTATCTTTATGCATAACTGTTAAGATATTCTTTCAACAGCTTCTTGATCACTTGTTCAATCAATCTTTTATTGATAAAGTGTTCGATCATCTTACTTTAAGGATAGTGTTCACAAAAGCTCAATTTTACCGATCAGCTATTTGACCAAGTGATTATCGATCATTTGGTCGATCAATGCATCAATTCATTACTCAAACAATTCTTCACGATGATCTTTCATAAAACATAATTTGACTTTATCTTCAAGGTTTTCTCAACCTTTTAATCATTTAATTCTCTATTGAAAAGATACAAAGGCATACAAATTTGGGGGAAATAAACCTTACATTGAACTCAGAAGTGTTTTTATTTATAAATTCATTTTGCTTACATTTCACCATTTATCAGTCACTTTTTCTATCATTGTTTGATCCATAACAAACTCGATAAATGTATATATTTGTTGAATCTATCTCTTTGTTATTTAAATCGATAATATGATCGATCAAAGGATCATCGATCAAAACATCAATCAAGTAAGTTCGGTTTACTTTTTAGTATTTGATGATTAATTCTATGTTTTCCAATTGTTGTATGAATGTCAAAAATCATCACTTCTTTTGTTACTCATTCCTATTTCCTTGAAGAAGAAAACTTATTTATGGCAAGAACCTTCTGTAGATTGTGAAGCATGATGGTTATATTATAGCCTTTAACCTATTGTGTCAGAAGTATTCATGGCAAACTATCGTTGTAACTTCTAAACACATGCAAGCGATCTTCCAATAGCTAGAAGCTCTTCAGTCTAACGGATAACTGAAATACTCCAACTATAAAAGGCGTAAAGAACATTGAATGAAGTATTGAATGCACGAGTAACTATTTGCTGAAATTTACTATTGCATTTAATACTCTATTTTACCGAACTTCAGTGTTTATCATTTATATGCTTTGTAAGAGAGTTTGTTATATCCTTTTACTCAAATCTGAGAGTAACTCAAGAGTATGGACTATTGAGAGAATTGTAACCTTATAGGTAGTAAGGAGGAGTGATTGAGAGATTCAGTTACTGTACTGAGGTACCAAGAGCCCATTTAATCTTAAGGATATAGTGGAAATCTCAGAGGCACTTTAAGGACTGGACATAGGTCAAGTGGTTGAGACTGAACCAGTATAAACTTATGTGTCTTCATTCTTTGGTGAAACCTCCCAAACTCATCTCTAGTGTTTTAACTATTCAATTATTTTATTTAGTTAAATTTTTATACATCACCCAATTCACCCCCTCTTCGGTGAAGCTGCCACTAACATAGTGATAATTGGCATCCCTTGCTATATAGGGCTTTGTAACATCTCAAATTTTGGCTCACAGATACAAGTAATAGTACAAGAAAAGGATTATTACTAAGTCTAATACAACGAAAGTCCTAGAGATCCCTCGGAAGGAAAAAGAGATTTTTCAAAGGCAAATGTGTAAAAAAATAGTGTTCAGAGACTAAAAAAATGAGGAACTGCAAGCGACTAAGGGCCAGAGGTTATACCAGAAACTTACAAGAGATGGTTCCAAAGGTTAGGCCTAAGGAGAGACTAAATTGCAAAGAAGAGATTCCTAGGCCAAGTAGGGACCTAATTGTAAATAATAAAAGTTCTGATTGGCTAATGCTTAGAGTTAGCAAAAACGGCCTAAATGACTTAGAAAAATTCCAGAAAAATGGGAATAGGATCCCAGAGTCGATATAATGCTAGAAATAAGGAAAATGCCCTGAAGTTATTCCAGGGTTTTGACCAATTTGAGATAGTAACTTAAATTGAATTATTTAAGCTATGAGACGGCCTCAAATAATCAGGAAAAACTGGGAAACAGTAGTTGAGGAATTTACACACATTGTAAAATTAATTCTGTCCCCAGAAACTGACAAGGTTAGCTTTAATTAAATTTAAATCCTATTTATACCCTATCCGGGGAAAGTCAAAATAGTTGTCTAGAGTTTGACTTTTGACCTGAGAAAAATTAGAGGAATTTCCCGTGATGAAAGGGAAAGAATAAAACCTAGAGACAGATCAACGGAGTTACGAGCCGATAGAAAGAATTCGGAGAAGGTAACCCCGATTAAGTATTATTTAATAATATTTTTGGGAAAAGGAGAAAGAAAATATCTAAAGACCATCATGACGGTGCTGAGTCACCAAATGCAATCATAACACCTACGAGTCAGCATGCTGAGTAACCAAAGGCAATCATGACACCTAAGAGTCAGCATGATGAGTCAGCAGAAGATATTTATGGACAGCATAAAAATCAGAACGCAGTACTAGTATATTTTTGACAGTCTGTTGTCTACTCGTTATAGTGAAATCTCTACTGCGTGACTCAGTAAGATTAAATAGCGTGTCAGTAGAGCTAATTATTTTTATCTATGCTCCCCTAAGATGGAACCATATATGTATTTAATTAAGATGAGAAAATGGTGCCAGAACATGTCCCAGTGGTACCGGGTAAGTCAGGACTCAAAAAAAGTACCCCATACGGTGCAGAATGGCAAAATAGGTAGAGGAATGCCTAAGGGCTATATTTTTGACGAATTTTATATTAATTTTCTCCCTATTTTAGTGCCAAAATGATGAAGGAATATAGAAGAGACAAGTGTACGGTTAGATCAGAAAAGAAGGTATTACGTGTACAGTTGGATGCAAGACACGTGTACGGTCGGATGCAAGACACGTGTGCAGTTGGATTAAAGACATGTGGCTTGATGATGTAAGCATGATGTCATAGGACATGTGTCATCACAAGATAAAAAGAGAAAATAGACGGTCCAGATCAAGCCACGTATTTTTAAGATCAACGGCCGAGATTCGGTCTCGTTTTCTATGAATACCCTTCCCCTCCCTCTCATTTTGTCCTAAGCCATTGAAACCTTGGGGAAGCTCTTGCAAAATGGTTTCTAAAGAGAGAAAGAAGAGGGAGAAAGAAAGGCTAAGTGGCTCCAAGCCAGATCAAGCTCTAAAACAAGGTATGTGTGCCGTTTTTGATGTAGTTTCTACCTCCCTTGTTATTTTTCAACTGGTGGTTGATTTGATTGGATTTTTGATGATTGAAATCCTATGGGGAGGTGCTGCACGAAATTTATTAGAATAGGAGAAGATGATATGGATGTTAAAAGCATGTTTAAAGGCTTGGAAACAACAAGAATCAAGTGGTTCTGTGTTGATTTTGTAAGAAATCCAACTTCCCCTTAGTTTGTGATTCTGTTCGGTCCTGACTATTCTGAATGGTTAGGATTAGATTTTGATTTCTTTGAGCTTGGAAATGGATTCTACATACAAAATTATGTGGGTATAGTATGTGAAAATAATTTTAGGAGGGTTGAAATTGAAACTCAAAAGTTTAAGTTTAAGTATGTTCAGGAAAGAATCAAGTAGAAATAAGTTGATGACTTGATTCTAATAATTGTTTTGCATAATTTATTGATGTGTTTAGGACTTTGGAACATACAAGAGGATGTTTAATGGTGTTGGTCGAAAATCCATACGGTTGGAAAGACAAGGGAATCAAAGGAAAAGCAAGAGGAAAGCTATGTTACAAGGTAGTAAACTTACCTATATTGTGTGCTTGATATATATGCTTGCATGATGTGGCTGTGTTGCCATGATGTGACTAAGCTATGATGAAATGTTTGCAAAGTTATGTTTGCAAGTTTCTGTTATGTTTTGCCTTGGCTATATGTTATGAAAGCATGAAATGCTGTAGCTTACTTTCCATGGCATTAATGTGTTAATGTTATAACATGTCATGCATGTGTATTATGTCTTGCATGCTTATGGGTAGTGTTTGCTACTAAGATTCTCCCGAATCTCACCCCTCCTTAACCAACTATTTAGGTCAATCAATGGTGGGCAATAATGGCATGAGAGGCAAGGAGAAGAAAGTGGAGAATTATTGACGTTAATGAATGATGTTATTATTCAATGTGTAATTCTCCTATTATGTAATTTATGTTATGGATGCCAATAATGCCATATATTTAATTACAATGTTTATGGGATGAATAGAAATATATGAGGATGATTAGGAAAGCATAAACCCAATTTATGTATGCCAAAGAAATAGAAAGAATTAAAGTAAAAAGGAGGTTAAGGGATAAAACGTAGGTCCTGAAGCAGTGAGTTTATAGCTCCAATTTGACCTATCAAATGAATGAGTCAAGCCATGAACTTTGGCAAAGTTATAGTACACATCCCAGGCTTTAAAATGAGTACTATATCACCTTAATTAGATGTGTACACAAGGAGATACGATTTTTATGGAATTAGTTATATTTTTCAAAATTGGACCTGAAATATGAATTTGAACAATGAATAGTAACCGAGTAATTATATTGAAATTTTAAATCCACGGGCTCGTGTCATGACCTGCTTGAACCATAATGCTTACTAATGCACACTCCTGGGGTTAAAGGTAGGATGTTTCAGGCTTCACATCCAGCCATCCTTCTTTTATCTTTTCTATTTTACAATTAGCTTGCCTGAATGCACACTATTCAAAACTTATAGCTCTTGGCCCAATTGACAATAATCACGTATGCGAAAAAGTCAAGGGTAGTCTCTCAGAACTAATTAACCACTAGAGTGGGCTTCTCTATCTTAAATTCATCCCTGGTCATTCTGTTAGCAAGCCTCAAGAGGAATTACCCTCATGGCTTAACGTGTCATCTTATTCCCATGTCTCAAGAAGTATCACGTTCTCGACTTAGCATATCATCCTATTTTCATACTTCGAGAGGCATTATCCCCTCAGCTTAACATACAATTCCTTTCACATGCTTTGAGGGATATCGTCCTCTTGGCTTAGCATCTTCCCTTTAGGCTTAGTCTATTATGACCTCAGGAGCCACTGTGCTCCATTATAAGCCTCTTCAGGATCTACTATGACCCTAGAATATCATCATCATCAGTTTGCCATGTTAAGTGTCACACCTTACTTATATAATACCTTAGCGTCTAATTCTAACCATTTTAGAGCACTTTGGATGGTCTTAAATTTAAAAATTTTAATCTGGACGTTAGTTTTCAGAAATTTACTATTCATTGTCCAAATTTTAGATTACAGGTTCAACTTTGAACAATCATAACTAATTCTGAAAAAATCATATGGAGATGTTCCAAAATTCTACAGAAAGCTCTTTCAATTCTTTTTAAGGAAAAAATATCCAATTATACTTATCCTTGCCCAATTCGTATAGTTTATTGGGAAAAGATTATTATCTATTTGGTAAAATCTGAAACTTTTAGATTCTATACCTCAACTTTGGAAATTCATATCTCCTTGTGTACACATCCAATTGATGTGATCTACCTATCATTTTAAAGCTTGAGATATGTACTATAAGTCTACCAAATTTCATAGCTTAACTCGTTCATATGATAGGTCAAATTGAAGCTTGAAACTAACTACTCTAGTGTAACATCCAAACTTTTAGGCCTAGAAGTACTAGAAATAGCCTGAATTGGATAGGTTACCAGACCCCTTTTGAGCAGAAGTCCCAAAGATAAGAAAGTAAGTTAAAGTAGTTTTAGGGACTAAACTGCAAAGTGAAAGTTTTAAGGGGCTAAAGTGTAATCAAAGCTAGAGATTCCAGTAAAGTCTCGAAGGCCCAAAGAGAGAAAAGAGGCTAGATACAGGCCAAAGGTTAAGTTAAAAACCTCAAAAAGAGGATTGTATGAAGTTAAGTCCAAGTAGAGACTAAACTATAAATTCAGAAAGTTATAGCCAATAGGGGTAAAAATGGAAGAGTATACAGAGAATTCCAAGAGAATCCCAGAAAATGGGAAATAATATTCTAAGGCTCTTTTGTGAAGAGAAAAGATGAAAGCACCCCTGAGGCAGCTTAAATGGAATCTATGAGGTTATGGTCGGTAAAAAGTATACCGTTTGAGGTAATTATTTGAAATAGCAGGAGACCTAAAAAATGTATATCAAAATGAGATTAAATGGTTGAAAGGTTGTACTAATTTATAAAATTAGTCCCGCAACCAAAAGACCAGTGGAGTGGCTTTAATAAATTAAAAAACCGGTTATGCCGTTAAAAGGGCATTTTAGTAAATGAATTTTATGCAAGGCTTAAAGGGAGTGTTATGACCTAAAAAATTCATAGATATTTCTAAACTAAAAAGGAATTTATGGAGTAGATAGAAGAATTTTTTGAGCTCTAGAAGGCCATAAAGAAAGTCGGAGAAATGTGGGTCAAGTAAATTCAGAGGAAGCTTAATGATTAAGTTTTGATCCAACAGCTAGGATCTAATCTCCCTTCTCCTCCACTACATTTGTGACACTTGACAGCTTCTAGAAGAATGAGATAAGTATGATGCAAGAAGATGATGTAAAAGTCAACTTGAAGTTTCAAAATTGCCCTTACCCTTTCTATTAGCCACTAAGGGCATTTTGGTCCATTCAAGCCAAAGTTTTGGCTATAAATACCCCACCTTGGAAGAGCATTTTGGAAGCTATTTGTAGAGGAAAAAATCTGCCAAAATTTAGAGAAAAACGTAGGGGTGAAGGCCAAGAAGAAGGAACAAGGTTCAAGCTTCATGATCAAGGTATATGATGGTTATAGCATCTGATTTGAATAATTTACTCTTTGTATCTGATTTTGAAATTTGGCATGATTAAATTAGACTCTATAAGCTTTAAATCCATGGGCATAACACTTCATTTGGATATGTGTACGATTTATGGTGATTTTTCAAAGTTAGGTTTTGAAATCTGAAAATAGTGTTTTCCCTTTTGAAGATTGTTGAGTTTCGTACAATTCCGGTACTGTTCAGAGTAGAATTGGTTCCTAAAATTATTTTTCGTGTAAATTTAACTTAATGAGATTTCAGTGAGACTTGGAACCACTCAATTTTTATTTTTCTATAATTAATTATGAATTTTAAAAGTTGAGCAAAAATTTTGGAGTTTCTGCGTGAACAATACCCGCGAAGCATAATTTTCAGATTTGATCTTCTTGAATCTAAGACCATCTAAAGTGGTCCTAATTGACAAGAAATGGATCTTAAGGATGGGAAATAATGAGTTTTATGTTAGAATGGCTAGAAAGAAAACCCTAAAAGCAAGAGAAAGGGTTGAGGTTCAAGAGAGCTAGTTTGAATATTATGTAATCTAGAGGTCCTAATGGATTGTATGATCAATGTGACAATGTTTAGGACCTTGGAATATCAAAGAGGATGTTTGGTGATGTTAACCAAATGCCCACATGGTTGGAAAGTCAAGGGAGTCAAAGGAAAAGTAAGAGGAAAGCTTGAGGTGTAAGGTAGTGAACTTATCTATTGTCATTGCTCGACGTTAATTGTATGCTTGTGTGTTGCCATGTACATGTTATTAAATGTTATTATGATATGTTTTAGCTACTGTAATTGCTATTCATGATGAGTAGATTATGTCTCCATGGCCATGCATCAAGAAGTTAGCTTTGAGCATGCTAATATGTCACTAATTAACAAGAGAATAAACAAGTTGCGTGTAGTGCATTAGCATCCATCTAGCATGATTAATATGGTATTGTTGCTACTGAGATTCCCTTGAATCTCACCCCCTCCCTAACCAACCATTTAGGTCAATCAATGATGGGCAATAATGGCATGAGAAGCAAGGAGAAGTAGAGAATTGTTCATGTTAATGAATGATATTATTACTCAATGAGTAATTCTCCTATTATGTAATTTATGTTATGGATGCCAAGGATGCCATGTAATTAATTATAATATTTATGGAATGAATGAAAGTGTATGAGCATGAATGAATTGGGAAAGGATAAGTCCAATTGGATATTTTTCTATTAAAGAGCATCAAAATATCTTTATGTAGAATTTTAGAAAACCCCAATACAATTTTTATGGAATTAGTTATGAATTTTTGAAGTCGCACTTGTAATATGGAAATTAAACAGTAAATAGTAACCCGAGTAATTATGTTGAAATTTTAAATCCACGGGGTTGTGTCATGATTTGCTTGAACCATAACGCTTACGAATGTGTGCTCTGAGGGGCTAAAGGCAGGACATTTCATCCAGGACCTACGTTTTATCCCTTAGCTAACTTTTGCTTTAATTTTTCTTACTTCTTTGGGATGTAAAACTTGGGCTTGATCTTTCCCATTCATGCTATAAACATTCTAAGTACATACATTGTATTGATGGCATTCATAACATAATTTACAATGTAGGAGAATTATACATTGAACATTAATCTCATTCATTAACATCAATAGTTCTCTACTTTCTTATCCTTGCTTCTCATGCCATTATTACCCATTACTGATTGACATAAATGGTTAGTTAGGGAGGGGTGAGATTTAGGGAATCTCAGTAGCAAACAATACTATATCAATCATGATAGATGGATGCTAATGCACTACACACAACTTGTTTATTCTTTTGTTAATTAGTGACATATTAGCATGCTCAAAGCTAACTTCTTGATGCATGTCCATGGCGACATATTCTACTCATCATGAATAGCAATTACAACAACTAAGACATGTCACAATAACATTCAAATAACATGTACACAGCAATACACAAGCATACAACATTAAGCAATGACAATAGGTAATTAAGTTTACTACCTTGCATCTCAAGCTTTCCTCTTACTTTTCCTTTGACTCACTTGACGTTCCAACCACGTGGGCATTCAGTCAATATCACCAAACATCCTCTTGGATGTTCTAAGGTCCTAAACATAGTCACAGTGATCATACAATCTATTAGGATCAAGAGATTAAATAAAGTTCAAGACTAATTTTCTTGAACTTGACCCTTTTCTCTTAATTTTTGGATTTATACGAGCTTTGTAAAAATTATTTTTTTAGACTAATCCTACACAATTTTGCCCAAGAAATCCAAATATTCACTTAAATTCATGAAAATCCAATCTCTCCCTATATATCTCATTTTGGCCGAATAGGGTGTCTTGAAACCAAATTTCCATTTCCAAATTTAATGCTTCCAAACTTCCTTTCTTAGTGTTTCCCTACACCATTTCATCATTTAAACATGTTGGAAGCATCAAATTAAATCAAATCCAACTCTAACCCCATTCTCATTCCTTGGCCGAATTGGATTATCATAAACAGGGGTGGGATTTTCTTTCCAAAACTCACTCAAAACTAAACAAAACCTATACTTTTTAAGTGTATAATCTATGCTTTAAACCCTTGATTAACCCTTCCATAATTTTTGAAAATTTGGCAGCATCTCCCCATGGAAAATGGCCATCCAAAACTACATAAAGTCATATATAAACAGCCTACAGTAATTAACAAAGAGCTCATAAGCTTACATTGGTGATTCCTTGAACTTAGGTAGACTTTCTCTTACTAGAAATAGCTCTTTCTCTCTCTAAATACAAGAGTAGCAGAGTCTCCCCTATGGTTCCTTGCTTGGGTGAAATGTGAGGGGAGGGAGTACCTATTTATAGCCAAAAATTTGGCTTGAATGGACTAAATGCCCTTAGTAGCTAATAGAAAAGGTAAGGGCAATTTTGGAACTTTAAGTTGATTTTTACACCATCATTGCATCATCTTCTTGAATCATCCTTACCATATTCTTCTAGAAGGTGCCAAGTGTCATAAAAGTGGTGGAGGAGACGAGAGATTAGATCCTAGCCATTGGATCAAACTTATTCCCTAAGTTTCCTCTTACTTTACTTAGCCCATGTTTCTCTGACTTTCTTTATGGCCTTCCGGAGCTTAAAATTTTTTTTTTCTACTCCATAAATTCCTTTTAATTCTAGAGAGTAGCTATAAATTTTCTTAGGCGATAACACTTCCTTTAAGCTTTGCATAAAAATCATTTACTAAAATACCCTTTTATAAGCAAAATCAGCTTTTTAATTTATTAAAGCCATTCCACTGGTCTTTTGGTTGCAAGACTAATTTTATAAATTAGTATACCCTTCCAAACATTTAAATTCATTTTTATGTATATTTTTTAGGTCTCTTGATATTTTAAATAATTACCTCAAATAGTATATTTTTTACCGATCATAACTTTATAAATTCCATTTAAGTTGTCTCAGGGGTATTTTCATCATTGCTCTTCACAAAAGAGTCTTAGAATATTATTTCCTATTTTTTGGGATTTTCTTAGAATTTTCTGTATACTTTTCATTTTTACCCCTGTTGGTCGTACTTTCTGAATTTACAGTTTAGTTCGTGCTAGGACTCAACTTCATACAACCATCTCTTTGAGGTTTCTAACCTACCTCTTGGCTTGTTTCTAGTTTCTTTTCTCTTTCTGGGCCCTTGAGACTTTACTGAAGCCTCTAACTTTGGTTACACCTCAACCCCTGAAAACTTTTACTTTGCAGTTTAGTCCCTGAAACTGCTTTGACTTCCTTTCTCATCTTTGGGACTTCTGCTTAAAAGGGACTTAGTAGCCTACCCTCTTTAGACTACTGTCAGGGCTCCTAGGCGTCAAAATTAAGATGTGACATTAAGATCTTTAGAAGATCTTAGACCATCGGATTAAGTAACGAAATAAATCACCACCACTCCTAATGAGGACCTTTGTCGTTTGCCTTAGGGTTCTCAATAAAAAATAAATCCAAGTTATGTAGTATAGTGCAAACTTGGGTTATTTCACTTTTGGGAACCTTTATTAATTACCTAAGCTAGACTAAATGCCATGCAATGCAATGAAAAGGGGTTTGGTTTTTAAGATTTAAATGAATGGTAACTAAACTAAATACAATGAAAAAAAAACCTAAGATACAATATTTTTGGTGTTTTTGGATAATGATGATGGAATAGAAATGAATGATAGGAAATCTCTTGAGAATGGTTTTGATGGCAATCATAGTTCACTTAAGATATTGGGAGTTTCACAAATCCATTAGGTTTTCTTAATAACAACCTCAATAACTCATTGAGTCCAATATTTAAATCATTCAAATTCATTAATGAAAACATTGTTAAGCTCTCCTAATGTGCAATTTAAGAATGATTAAGAAATTGGTTCATTGTAACCCAAAATCAACTTAATATCAAAATATGACCACGCAAGATAAAAGAGAATCAAGAGAGTTACAAAGAAATATATATGTGACTGCATATAGTGAAGCACAAAATTCAATATTAACCAATCCAAACTACAAATGTAAATCATTAACCAATGATTACAGTAACAATCCCATTTTCCTACTAAGAATTTACAACTCTTAGACCTAGAAAGCCATAAATCATAGCTAAAAATTATAAACTGAAACTAAACTCCCCTTTGAAGTCTTGAAACTCATGCCACTCCACTATTCTTCAAAAGTTGATAAACCCTAGCCCTCCATAGCTTTAAGAAAAGCTCCCACTGGAGTGAATCTATCAACCATGGTAACTGGAAATGGAAGGAAATGAGATGGAGTAAAGCAAAGGTGAAGAAAATGGATAAGGAAGAAGATAGAGGTGGAAAGGTAAGAAGATAAGAGAATAGAGGTATTAGAGATGATAGAATGGAGTTCTTTTTTCAAAAATAGGGTTTCTTAGGGTTTAAAGGGTCAATATGGGTTGGATTATATGATCAGAGGCTCTATTTTCGTGTTCTGATCCAAATCTGGCGTTGCTGATACGAGGAGTTCACCGCAGCAAAGTATTCTCGAGAGGAGCTTCACCTAATCTTGTGATTTCACCACAACAAAGCTGTATGTTGGCCACAGTGAAATATGCCCAAAAGATCACTGGTGATATTTCCATTTTGCACCGCAGCAAAGAATTCTCTTTGCCATGGCGAAGTGTGTTAATGTTGATACTCTTATCTTGTGTTGTGTCATCCTTTGGTCCTTGATCTTGGCTCTAATTCCTAAGTTTCCTGTAATGAAAAGAAATACTTTGAAGCATTAATTGTCCTAGAAATCAATTGAATACAATTAATAACCAATTATGACAATTTTACCCTAAAAAAGATACTAACTCAAAGCAAGGACTCTTAATCTAAATTAAGCACAATATCATCAAAAGGAGCCAAAATTTATGATAAAAAACCCTTAAAATGATATGAAATAACATAGAATAATTGGGTTCAATCAACTCCATTGGTAACTTAACCGATCAATCCCCAAGATTGATCACAGACATCAATATTGTCTTCTCGAACCTCACTCAATACTTCTCATCAAATTTGGAGTTCTTACTTTTCCATATTTCCTTAGCCCTTAAGTTTAGCCACTTTCCCTTCATGGTGGCTTTTGAATTTCTAAGTACTGGCTCATCTATCAAGCTTATTAGCTTATCATCATGTCAATGCCACTCTTTCTTGCCGTAGGACTCTATAGTCCTTACTGCCTCTTATCAATTCTAAACAACTCCAGGAGAGGGCTTATATTATTATGTTTCCATTAGCCATCACTATGCTATGATACCTTATTAAATTTGAGGAGTCACATGCATCTGCCTTATAATACCCTTCCATTACGTCTGACTAGTTTCGCTCTCCTAAAAATAAGGTATACTCTATACCATAGCTTGGCAATTTCCCACTATTCTCATTTGAGGATTGATCCTTATGGGCAATGTATTGCTCAAAGCAATTGGCAACCCACCATTTCTGTACCACTGGTGGAGGCTACATCCCTGTCAACTCTATTTGGCTATTTATCATAATCTTTGCCAACTTCTCGTGAAAGTAATATAACCTTTGCAATGGAGGATCACATCTACTTTCAGAGAGGTACTTCATGATCAATCCTTCCTTATATTTAATCCCTGTTAGGGTACACTCCTCACTTTCATATCCTTATTAAAAGAGAGCCTTTCTACTCAAAGTTATACAGTTCCATAGGTAGTGGCATTCCTTATTAGAAACGTCATTTCTCGAATTTCATATTAGCCTAGGTGCTAAGGTTATATACTCATAATTGTCTTAGGGACATCAAGGAGTACTACCTGGCCCTTAACCTTATCAAGTACATAAGCATCCTTAGGCTTTAGGCACCATCAAGAACTTATTCATCCCTTTTAACATATATGTTCCCAGTACTCCTATTAACTATCACATGCTTATCTATTTCCATTCAGTTGTATCATCAAGAGAGATCCTGCCTCACTTTACCCTCTAATTTGCCTTACTTTCTAACCAATTATTCCTATGATCAGATATCGATCAGTATACCCTGATCATATCACACACCAAATATTTAATTACCATGCTGTGTTGTGTTTAAGTCAAGCAGCTAACTCAGCATTCATTCTTTATTCAATATCATCTAGTCTCTATTCCTCTTGGTCTACTATGCCTTAGGAGTTTTTCTACTACTATTTAGGGATTTACTAAACCTCAAATATTTTGTCTTGATACTTTGCTTCTTTTAAGGTTACATCAATTACTTGATGGTTTAGTTGTCATCTTACTTTCCTAGTAGGGTATAGGCTCTTACCCTTATCAGGCCTACCACATTCTCAGTTGTTTCGCGGGGGCTCATATGATAGGGAGCCTATAATTCAAACCTATCTTAGCATCATTCAATTGCCATTCTATTTCCTTTTTCTACTTCTGCTTTCATAGAGAGGAATACCATATATCTTTGGCAACCCTATCTTAGATATTTACCCACATATGCTTCTGTAATCAAGTTTAGTTTCATTCTATGTGAGGGCCTGATTCTTGGGCAGGAAGGGTCTGTGTTTTCTTTTTATAGTTGAGGAGTATACTATGTGATGGTAGCCAATTCAAACCGAGTGAATATCAATGTCATGGAAAGGCGTGCATATAAGATCCAACGTAGTGTAACAGCAGGCATACCAGACAATGCAATTTAAGCAAACATTAGAAGTTAAAACTTTAGCACCAGCGGGAGTGGAAACATAGAAATCATATAGCACATGTCAATAGTCAGGCCTATGCACCTAGTGTAATCATATGTGATAAGTCTCATTATTTGCATTTATTTCTAGTCCTAAACTTATGCTTTTGCCATTTATAATTGCATATTTTAGGTATAATTAGCTTTTATTGTGCATAAAAGTTAGAGAAGGGAGTTATGAGGTTTTATTTGTGTTTTTGTATGATTTTATGTGATTTTATATGTGTGTACCTTTGATCCTTGTTTGGTGTGAATTTTAGGGAGCTTCACTGGCATTTTTACATTCTATTTGAGGCAACACGGCATGTCACAGAAGGCGCCGCAACGGATTTACAAAAGGACTTTTGGTAATAGGTACCATGACGGACTATCAATAGCGCCATGACAGATGTAGTTTAATGAAGAACTCAGAATCACTAATTGAGACGACACCGTTTTGGCCAGGTGCCACGGTGGACCAAAAAAGATTCCAGAATTAAATTCAGCAATTTTGTGCTCGTGAAAGGGGATATGAAATCAGCTTTTTGCCATCCTTTTTATTCCCTCCACTTTTGATTCTGGGGGAAGAACCATTTTTTCCACCTACCTTGCTTCAGGTCTGTTTCTTTTACCCACACCGTCATTTTCTCCCATCCTCTCATTCCTCCACCTCGACATTTCAGTCATCTCGCATCTCCACCATCAGTTTATCTTTTTCCTTCGAGCTTTTGCCATGGCAATTTAGAAGCATCTCAGTGTAGTTCTTCTTCCATCCATGAGCAGCTAATCATTCAACTTTCGTGAGAGATATGATCAGACCAGAGTCATTACACCGACAGGGGATTCTTTCTATGTTTTTGATCCATGACTGAACATTTGGTTGTATTTTGAGCATGTTTTAGGCTAGATTAGAGATTATGTTTCTGAAGATTATTTTTATCCAAATTTGATTGTGTTGAACTTGACAGTGTACTCCTTAACTTGAGTAAATTTAATTGGATTCTAAGTTTAGGTCTGATTTTGGTTTGCAATTTAATCGAATGATTCACGATAGTAATCGGTTGATTCTATCTTTAGAGTTTTTAGTTTGTCTAATTAAACTTTGGTGCATAATACTTTTTAAAATGCAATCATCTTTATTATTTCATTAAAAGCTATGAAGGTCAGATTGTATTTCTTAGGAAGGTTTTATCACTGCATTTATGATCATACTCTGTCTTTGCCATCTACATCTTCATAAATCAAAAAGTCAAATAAATATTAGATAATTAGAGTAATTCAATTAGATAAAACCAATCTCAGTTCTACAATTAATTTGCGATTGGCTTTTAATTAAACTAAAATCCTAAGTAATTGACCTCTTTGTGAATCGACCTAGGGTTGAGCCACTATACTTCTAAGCTTAATTCTAGTATCTTTGAGAGCCCCTAATAACAAGGCTAATCTAATTGGCATCGTTGCTGGGGAGGCATGGTTGTTTAGGAATTTTGGGTTTTACACATCATCACTGTATTGTCTTCTTTTCAAACCAAAATTTTTTTTTCTTTTTTACTTGAAGTTGGTTGCATTGTGCTTACTGTATGTATATTTGGTTGAACTGATTGGGATCTATCCATATTTACATAATCCATGGCTTGGTTAAACTCTTTTGGTGTAGCTAATTGCACCTTACCTTTTGCCATTCCAAACTTTGAACAAGTGGATATTTTTAGAAGACTCTATGACTATTTGGGCTCACATAGCCTAAAACTACTTAGAGAAGCAGAGCTTTATGGACTGTCAGATGAGTCTAAAGAGGAACTAGAAGAAAATGTTAGAATCATGGAGAAGATTAGGAACCACGTAACTTGGATTGAATCTAAAGCAAGAGAAGGTAAATCAATCTATAAAGAAGAACACATTCTAAATGAAGAAATTGCATCTTATGTTCTTGATAATAACTTTTCGTCCACTCTCGGAGTTGATGTTTCTTTAGTTACTTCTACTCTTAGTGAAGTATGGGCTTTAAGTAATGAAAAAGTGGATGAAGGAGTGAACATTGAATCCCATCATATGTTTGAGCCTATTAATGATATCTCTATTACTTCTGATGGTTGTAGTTCAGAGGAGCATGAGAACGATATCAATTCTATACCCTTAGATGCAGATGTAAGTGAGAATTTGCATAATTATCCATGTTCTGGTGATAGAATTCATGAGGGTACTGTATTTACCAAATCTATGCCATGCTCTTGTGAAATACCTTATATGTGCAAAAAATGCTTCGATCAAAGATGGCAATTAGTTCTTAAACATTAAAAAAATGCATTTAGCAATATAATTGATTTTATTCTTGATCATGATGCCTGTGCTGAAAATGATACCACCCAAGTTCATGAGAATTATGCTAACCTTAATCCCTTGAGTAATAATTCTTACCAAGATATTGAGCAACTTTCTATTGGTATGAACTTAGATAATCATTCTAACCAAGAATTGCCTTTAGGACCTAGTGACATGCATGAGATACATATTGATGAAACATTTTCTCTTTCTTTATCTTCTTCTTTTGTTCTTTCCCCCATTTGTGAAAGTGATGTGATGCACTCTAATTTTAGATTGGATTTTGCATGTTCCACTTCACAGAGTAAAGATAAAAATGATGCTTTGAAATTGGTTACTAGTCCTAAAGTCAATTCATGTTTCCATGAGTTTAATTCACCTATTCTTGACTATTGTGTTGACTTGAGCATGCTTGCTACTTCTATTGATAATGCATTCCACATTACTAGTCACACATCTTTAGAATCATTTGAATTTCTTAAGCATGATTGTACACCTATTGATTGCACACTTTTGCTAGATGATGTCAAGCATATTCATCACTCTTACTCTTAAATCTTATCATGTGACTTGCCCCTTGATATACTAAGATTAGACATTGATTTTGATTGTGTTGACTTAATTGATGGTATTAATGAAAGAGTATTTCTTGACTATGATACTTCTATTAATGACAACCAAGTTAATCGTATGATACCTAATATTGTATACTATATGCCAAGAGATGACTTGATTGACTTTGTTGGGTGTGAGAAGTACCTGTCTTCTTTTAAATCTCATTTTAGACTTCTTATATCACATGCTTTGAAGTGCAATTCCATACACATGAGTTCCTTTCATAGATTTAAGCATTTTGATTCATACATTATACTTCGTAAAGGACAAAATACTGCTACATTCTTGTTGAATTCTCTACAGGATAATCACCTAAGGAGCTTCTATAATGATCACTTTCCACCATACATCTTGGAGCCCTTGCCAATTGATCTAGAACCACCACCAACAAAGGGATATTAGGGAGAAAAGCCTACATTACAAAACTTCATGATGCTCATCCAAGATGAGAATTTTTGTTTCAAGAGCTTGAGAAGATTTTGTTGCATGGTTGTCCCTTTCGTCCCTTTACTTTCTTGAATTGCTTGTGAAATCATATTTTGGACTGTTTGTTTAGAATGAGTGTGGGGGAGGGGACTAACCAATAGGAAAAAAAATATATAGTTGACTGTTTAGAATAAGCTCCCTCTGTCTTAGTAATGCCATTTCTTGTCTCTCACTCCATTTTTGTTCTACCTTGTTGATATTTTAGTTTGCTTGTATTGAGGACAACGCAAGGATCAAGTGTGAGGGAGTGAATGCTGTGTTTTTTAATTTATGTGTCTTTTGTAAAACCTCAATTTCCAAAAGGTTTTTAAAAGTTTAAGCTTGTTTCAAGGGTTTAATGTTGCATCTGTGATTAATTTTAATTTGGAAATTAATATCATGAAGTGAAATTTTCTAGTGTATTGAGATTAAGTATGATGTATTCTTTAGCCTAAGTGAATGAATATGGAAGACAAAACCTAGTTGGAAGGATTCTTCGAGCCTCTATATTCATTCCTTGTATGTGTATTCGCTTGTCTCTTATGTTCTCTAGAACTTGTCTTAGTTCTTAATCAAAATCACATGTAACATTAGTACTCTTGAACATGATTGAGGCATTCATTCAAAATAGCTACTCAAACCAAATGGCCAACCCCTACATGATTTATCTGTTAATGGCAATCTCACCCAAGAATGGGGTCAATTGGGTGAGTTATAAAAATTTAACCGAACTGAGACAATGAAATTAATAAAAACAAAGAGCTTTGAGTTAGAAAGATTTCATCACAGATCAAAGACACTAGATTTATACTGATTTGGTCTTAACCACTTGACCTACATCCAATCCTCAGAACACTTCTGAGATTTCTACTATGATCTAAGATTAAACAGGCTTTTGGTGCCTTAGTACATCAATTGATTTTCTCAATCACTCCCTCTTATTTCCCGTAAGGTTACAATCCCTCTCAAGAGTCCACACTCTTGAGTTACTCTCAAAAAGTGAGTAAAGAAGGTGTATCAGTCTCTCTTACAGAGTAAATGAATATGAAACACTAAAGCTTGATAAAGAACAGAGTATTGAATGCAACAGTAAATATTTCAGTAGAGGGTTGTTCATGTATTCAATCTCACATTCAATGCTTCTTGATGCCTTTTATAGTTGGAGAAGTTTAATAACCATTAGACCGAAGAGCTTCTAGCCGTTGAAGTTCAGTTGCGTGTTTTCCAGTTGCAACGGTATTCGCCATTAATGCTTCTAACATGGTAGTGAATAACCGTTGAGCTTGCTTCATATTCTGTAATAATACTTCAACCTAATATGTTTTTCCTTCAGAATAAGACTCATGAAGATAACTGATCAAATGATAATAATGAATATTCATGTGGCAGTTGGAAAGGGAATCAATTATCACTAGATACTTTAAATGTAAACTGAACATCCTTGATCGAAGTCATGATCGATAACTGGTTGATAGATTAAGTTATCAATTAATTAAAGTGAAAAAATTTGAAACAGACAATGATATTTATCGATCAAGTTATGGCTTAACCATTGATCTATCAAGTGATCAATAAATGAAAAGGGTGACCTTTGAAAGTTTAAGTAGGAAAATGTCTAAGATTACTTATGGTTTTGAATCTCTTAAATAGAGAATTAAGATAAGCAGGAAGGCTGAGAAAAGCTTGAAGATAGAAATATGAGAGATTTTGACATCATCATGAAAAACTTGTTATGAAATGAATTTGTACATTGATCAAATAATTGATCAAAAATTGCCTGATCGATCAAATTATCCATAAAGCTAAGTAATAGTGAAATGGTTTTCTAAAGACTATTGATCAAATACTTTATTGATAAATGAATGATAGGAAAACTGATCGAAAAAAAGTTTAATAAAGATTTACATGGAGTAGTTACAAAATATATAATGATCGAGCAAGTGATCGATAAAATATTGTTTGGAAAAACTTAGTTAAAAACCAAGGATCAAGCTTGATCGATCATGTTATATGAAAACAGAATTTTCAGAAGTTTGGATGATCGATCAAATTATCAATAAATCAATGATCGATCGAGTGATCGAAGAAAAACTTAAAATAGTTTAATCCAATGTAAAGGTGATGATCGATCATTTGATCAATAAGCCTCTTATCGATCAAGTAATCGATAAAGAACTTGTCAAAACACTTAATTAAAAAATATCAATAACCGGGTAAGTTATTATGCAATGACAGAACAAGTTATCAATAAAGCTTTGATCAATAATATGATCGATAAATAGTGATTAAAACAAAATCCAATGTGAGTAGGAAGCTTTACCATTTATCTGTCTTCTCATCGATGACATATTTTTTGATCATATGATCAATAAATACTTACCAAAATTGTGTCTGATTAAGCTCAAATTGTTTATACTAATTGATGACTTTTTCCATATTTTTGTTACACTTTTTGGCTCATTTTAATGATATTTGTGCTTAATTGAGATTGAGGGTCTTTGTTCTGAGTTAGTGTTGTTTGAGGGTGAAATTGTTGTATTTATTCATCAATTGGATTTAATTAATTTCTGGGACAATCGATACCTCAAACCATTACTTTTTATTTTAGGACACTCAAGAAGAAGAGCCAAGAGTGAAGATCAAGGAAGTCCAGCACACAAGACGAATTGACGCCTCTACCAGGTTTCGCCACAGCCAACTTTGTCTTCACCGTGGCGAAAGAAACTACATCAGCAGAAGTTCTCTCAGCCATACTTCGCTGCGACGAACCCCTCGAATCAGTAACCCAGACCTGAACCATTTTCAGAAATTTTACCTACCCACTCTTATAAACCGACCCAATACACCGCATTACTGGTTTAGAAACCCTATTTTCGTGCAAGTGACATCATTCACTCAGACCATAGCCCCCATCTTCATTCTCTCTCATCTTTCTCTCATCTAACCCTAATTTCTTCTATTTTTTACTGTCAAACCTCCACCATGGGAAGCTCTGATTCATTCTTAGTTGAGATGCTTTAAATTTCTATGAGTGGTTAGTCGTTTTTCCTTCCTCTTGAAGGTGTGGCAATGGCTGGAGTTCGATGAGCTAAGAAGGGGAGTAGTTTAATCCTAGTTCAGCTATGAATTTATGAGTTTTTAGGTTTAGGATTTGTATTTTGTAGTTGAACTACTTGATTATAGTTATGATCAGCTTGGATTTTCATATGTGTAGTGAATTGATTATTGTAGAACTTTGAACTTAAATATGTGAAGTCTCATATATGTCAGTTGTAATCTTTTGATTCTCCTTACTCTTGCATGGTTGTGTTTTGATATTGAGACGATTTTGATTGCATTTGACCTGTTGCATTAATCAATTTTTCTATACACACTAAGAGAACTTAATAGGATCTTAAGAAATGGAGTTCATTTATCAAGATTTTGGACTTAAAGAATACTTTGAGGTTTATCAATTTGAAACTTAGTGATTTCTACTCCCATATCAATTGATTTTGAACTATGACAGCCTGAGCACACTTTCAAGAGGAACTTAATTATCATTTGGTTACTGTCTACCTGCATCCATCACATATTCCTTAAAATCCAAAAAAATATATACATATATTTTGTTTACCCTTCATCCAATTCACTCAATGATTTTGGAAAAAAACCAAAACCCCCTAATTATATTCAAGTTTGCATTACATGACATTTAAGCTAATTTAGGTCCATTTAGCTAAGGCTCTGTTTAAATGAGATGACCCAAGGTTGCACCCTATAGTGCAATCCTTGGATAAAAGTTTTGATTTAACCTCCAAGGTCTGGAAAAGGTACTGGGTATGAATCAAATGGCGCCGTTGCCGGGGAGCCAAGAAATTGGTTCTCTAGGTTAGCTTGTGTCATTTATCTGTCAATTGAGGTTTTGAGCCTTTTTAGCTTGCATTTTAGGTATGTTAGCTGCATATTTGTTCATAATAGAGGATTTCATTTTGCGTAGCATCAAAATTTTGGAAATACAAACAAAGAGACTGATTTTCTGTACCTTTATCATTTTCACCTTGCATTTGCACTATTCAGAAGTCTGTCTAGCTCTCATGACATTTCGCGGTGGCAAACTTCTGCTTTCACCACGGCCAACTAGCAGAAACACTTGAGGATCTCTCTCGGGAAACCTTCGCTGTGGCATACTTCTGCTTTCATCACAGTAAACCTTCTACATTCAGCTCACAGATCGTCTCGACCTACTTTCACCGTGGCATACTTCTGCTTTCACCACGGTGAATACTTCTGGAAAAGTTTTGAAACTTGAACTTTTTGTTTCTCTTTCTGTGCATACACACTCATACTCATACATACACTTGCATCCATCACAACTCATACTTTTATCTGACTTTGTGTGCTGCAAGTCATTTTTGTCTGCTTTTTCTCGGTGACTTTGCTTTTGCATGCCACGAAAAACCAAGCTTGTACTCTTTAACCTTGAGATTGAGAGAAGACCCAGAGAGATACAAAGAGAGAAAAGAGTTGAGGGGACAAGCAAATTAGTAGTCGAACAAGAAAATATCTCTGTGGAATCTAGCCTATCTAGTAGTGAGAGTTAACCTATTAAACAGGAGATCATGGCTGATATACCACCTAACCCACCTAATCCTAACCCCAATGCTAACCAAGTGAGGAATGGAGGCAATAGAGGGAATGGAGAACACGAGAGAGTGGGAGAAAATAATGGGAACCCTAGAAGAAGAACAATTAGGGAAGCCACTACATCTGATGTCAATTTTGACCCATTTACTACTGCGTGCCCTAATTTGGAAGTTAATTTTGAAATTAAAGGTTTATTGATTAACTCACTTCCAAAATTTCATGGTTTGATTGGAGAAGATCCTTATCTTCATTTGCAATCCCTTTCTATGGTTTGTCAGAGCATGAAGCCTGTGGGAGCATCGTTGGATCAAGTGCTATGGAATGTTTTCCATTTATCATTGGAGGGTAAAGCTCGAGAGTGGTACATGAGCCTTCCAAGGCATACGGCTGATGCATATCACAATTGGGGGAACTTAAGAAAAGCAGTCTTGGAGAAATACTTTCCGGCTTCTTGGACTTCATCAATGAGAAAGGAGATCTACTTAGCTAAGCAAGACTATGACGAGTCTCTTTACGACTATTGGAATGGATTCCAAGACTTGCTCTCAAGGTGCCCACATCATCAAATTCCAGATGAACAATTGGTGCAGTATTTTTATGATAGGTTGAAGAACCAAGAGAAGGGTATGTTAGACGCTGCATCAGGAGGATCTTTGATAGACTCCACTGTAGAAGAGGCTTGGGATTTGATTAAGAAAATGGCCTTGAATCATCAACAATTTAGTGCAAAAGTTACTCGAGCGGTACATGAGTTGGGAGCTTCAACAGTTCACAACTGAAGAATGGACACTTTGGAATCAAAGGTTGATTCTCTAGAAAGCAAAATGACTTCTCAATTGTCTCTTATCACTGCGGAGTTAAAGAATATGAATGTGCATAGACCAGCACCACTTATGGATATTACTGCCCCTAGTTGTGAGACTTGTGTCTCGGTTATGCATATTTCTAGTGTCTTTCTTGGCCGATATGAAGAGGTATCTGCGGTTTTCTAGGGTCATCCAAATCAGAAGTGGGACCCTTACTCCAACACTTATAATGAGGGGTGGAAAGTGAACCCTCGACTTGGCTGGAGAAATAAAGAGAGTAGACCTCTAAACATATTTCAAAAGAGTAGAGGAGCTGGTTCATCCTCAAACAAGTTCCAAAACCAACCTCAAGCCTTGACTATACCACCTAAAAAAGACTCCAATCAACTTCTGCATAACGTGATGGCCTTAATGAAAGAAGAAAGGACTTCTAATGCAAATCAGTTCAGCTTGTTGGCTTCATTGATTCAATAAGACTCCTCTAAAAATGATGCCAGATTCAGTGTTTTAAAGAAAAGAATGGAGCATTGGGAGACAAAGGCTGAGAACATCAACTCCTATGTAACTTAGCTGTCCAATAACATGAGTGAGCAACAAGCTAGGAGCAGTGGTACTATTCGCTCCAACACTGTTATAAACTGTCACATCCAGTAATATGGAAATTAGGAATAAGGATATTCCTGAGTATTCAAGGGTCAAAGAATGACAAGGAGAAATAGGAGAATTTTGGTGGAAAATAATTATTATAATTTTCCAAGCCAAATTATGAAAAGTTTGACTAATTAAGGAAAATTGGTCAAGAATAATTATGGAAAAATATTTTCAAGTCTCAGAAAATTAAGGAAAAATAAGGACAAGGTTCCTTAAGAATTATATGGGATTATAAAATTGATTTTATGACCAAATTGCCCCTAGAGAAATTACAAAGGAATTTAAGGGCAATTTAAGCTAATTTAAGGTCTTTATTTGGAAACTTCCAAATAAATATATTTAAGGGGGATAAAATTCCAAGAAAATTCCTAGGATATCCCAAGATATTATAAGAGATTATGAAATTAAAAGAAGGCCCTCCAGCATCCAAGATTCTTCCCAATTCCTCTGAAAAGTGGAAAAAACCACTAAAGAGAAGGAAATTAGTTTTCCATTTTATTTAATTATTGGAAAATTTAATTTGAGACGAAGAGAGAAATTCGGGAAGATAAAAATGAGGAGAATAATTTATGGATCTGATAGAAAATAATTACAGGGGCCAGAGCACTGTAATTATAGAAAAGAAGTTAAACCCGGAGTAAAAGTGTACCGATAAAGCAAGACTAGAGTCTTGCAATTCAAATGGCTCACACTTAGCCATGTGTCAAGCCTTTAATGGATGATAATTAAAGCTTTCCAAGTGTCAAGCTACCATTGGAGAGGATCTTGACTTTGGAATGTAATTATATTATGAATTAAGTTAATTAAGAGAGAGGTTTCAAGAAGGCTTAGGCATTTGACACTTGGACTTTCATTAAATGTGGTAGATGAGATATTTTGAGAGTACTAATGAGATCATCTCTCCCCTAAATCAGATGGGAATTTTGTCCAAGGCAAAGAGCAGAGGAAAAGAGAGGGTTTTGGAAGGAGAACCAAGGAAAGCTATCAACTTTGGTCATCAATCAAGGATTCAAGGTGAGATCTTAGTTCTAGATGTGTTCTTGTCTTGTTTTCCTTCTCTTTTAAGGTTGAAAAATCTGTCTTCTCTCCCTTTTGATGGCTGGTCGAAATGGTTGATGAGTGGGGAAGGGAGTTTGGTTGTTAGATCTTGCTAGAACACCTCAAAGTATGGTAGATCCAAGTGGTTTAGTGTTGTTTTGACAAGTTTTTCATGGTTATTTCTTTGAGTGTTATTTTTGGCCAAAGCAAGATCTAAACCCTAGGAGATGTTTTTAAAAGTTTTGAGACTTCCAATGTGTTCAAAATGAAAAATAGTGTAGGCTAAACCGAAAGAACAAAGGTTAGAAGCCATAGTATCAAAGTTGCAATTTTTGGGTTTCAAACCCTAAGGGTTCGGTCAAACTAAAAATGAAGGAAGGAGATTTATTTTTTTAAATCCAAGTAGATATTTGGAATCTACATGAAAAATCATGTAGGGTTGAGTCAAGAAGTGATTTTTAGGGTTTATGGAAATTAACTCCAAAAATCCAAGAACAAATATGAAAGCTTTAAGGGGTTTAGAAGTTATTTGAGTTATGTGTTGATTTTTATGAGGAATGGATTGGTGACTCTTGCTGCCATTTTTATGTGGATTAGTATGTTAGGGTTTGGCACTTGTGGAAGCAAGAAGGAACAACAAGAAAACTAAAAAAGAAAAGCATTGGATTAAGGTAGTGGGATCTATTAGCCATTAATATTATCTTTGCATTGTTATTTATGGCATGTATGCTTGCTATTATATGGTTGAACTATGATATTGTGATATGGTTTCTCCTTGCATTTGTTGCCATGGCCTTGCATGTTGAGGTTGCCTATTTATCAAAAGATTAGTTCTCCTATGATAGCTAATGTTGAGATGCTTTATAATGATGCATGTTAATGTTTGGTTGATTGATCTTGCTACTGGGATTTCTCAAAATCTCATCCCCCAAAAATAATCTAACATTTTAGGGCCTGAAACTACTATGAGCAAGCTGCAGATTGGAGTATAAAGAATGGTGTTTTACCACAAAATTTCGTGAACTTATTTGGTTATGTACATATTACACTAACAGTGCTGGATGCACACTGACTCTGTCTGATTCACGTGACTTTTTGATTATTCTCCTGAACGTTTTAAATCATGAAATTTGGTATGATCAAATATAACGTCCTGAGCTTCAAATTGATAGCTAATACATTAAAAATGGCCAAGTATACGATTTATAATGATTTTTCGAAGTTAAAGGTCAGAATCTGGGAAAAAGGGTTTTTGGCAAATGGACAGTGTTGCATTTCACAAAAACCTGACACTTTTTCCTAAGAAATTGGATCATGATATTATTTTTTTCTTGAAAGAGGGCTTAAAGAGCTTTAAATATAATTTTGAACCACCCTAATTGGATTTTTTTGGAATAAGTTATGAATTTTTGAAGTTGGGCCAGAAAAACTGGATTTTTACCTGATGAACAGTAAAAATCCAAAAATCAGCGTTTTTCCATGTATTTTTGAGTCCAAGACCATCCAATGTGGTCTAAAATGATTTTAATTAAATCATACATGGATCTGATAGTAAGGTGTGACATAAACCTTAAGGGTTTAAATGCTATCACTCTTCGAAGTGGGAGGCAAGTGAAGTTTAATGAAGAGGAGGATGAAACTGTTGATGAGGAGATTATTTATGATGATCTGCCACCACCTTCCCAAGAGGTCAAGAAGTTAGAAAGCTCCAAAAGATGAAATTGTGATGGAAGGAGTCCACTACTAAGCATGATGGCAAGAGGAATGCAAAGGAATCTGAACCAAGCAAACATGGAGCCTTGAGCAAGGAAGGTAAGCAGGTAAACATCAATGAACTACCTTTTCCTCATTCTTACTTGAAAAATGTAAAAATAAGTAATGAAAGGCAAGATCATGAATTGCTTGAAACTTTTAGGAAGGTAGAAGTCAATATTCCCTTGCTTGACCTGATTAAAAAGATTCCTAGATATGCAAGAGTTCTTAAAGAGTTGTGTACACAAAAGGGGAGGTTTAAGCCTAATGAAAGAGTTCAATTGCTCTTTCATGTGTCTGTCTTGTTTAAACCCCAAATCCTAGTAAAATGTCAAGACCCTGGATCTTTTACTATCCCTTGCACTATAGGAAAAGTCACTATAGGGGAGCCCTGCTTGATATAGGAGCAGCCATTAATGTCATGCCTAAGTCTGTTTACACTTCACTAGGAGTCAAGACTCTTAAGTCTACTACTGTTTTACTCCAACTAGCTGATAGGACTATTAGGTATCCTGAGGGCATTATTGAGAATATTTTGGTTTAAGTTAAGGATTTGGTTTTTCCTGCTGATTTCTATGTGCTTGATATGTCTTCTGAGCTTGTAAATGACACCACACTAATCCTAGGTCGACCTTTCTTAAGGACTACTAATACTATGATTAGCATGAAAAAGGGGACCATTACAATGGAAGTGGGTGATAATAAAGTTTCTTTTAACATGTATAAAGCAATGAAACACCCTTATGAGGACTATTCACTATTGGGTGTTAACATGATAGACATTGCTGTTGAGGATGCTTGCTCTGAAATTGAATTGCAACATGATTCTTTTTATTCTGACCTTTACTCTACTGACTCTAATGATGAAGATGAATCTGTTTCTTCTTTTTCATCTCTTTATTCATCTCTTTCTACTTGTTCATGTGGTGGTGACGTGACATGTCTTGACTATACTGTGGTTAATTGCATGCTTTCCATCCCGCATACATTTTCTTTGTCATCTACCAATGCTAATTCAATTTGTGATTCCTCTATTATCAGTGATGATTCCTTTGGGGAAAGGTTTTCTGTTCATGTTTCAGATTGCCCTAACATCACAGA
The DNA here is from genome assembly GCF_004799145.2 of Neltuma alba. Taxonomy (NCBI): domain Eukaryota; kingdom Viridiplantae; phylum Streptophyta; class Magnoliopsida; order Fabales; family Fabaceae; genus Neltuma; species Neltuma alba. The sequence continues at coordinate 221,304 of NW_021635723.1, forward strand.
AGATGATGCTGAAATGGGAAATGATGATATGGAAAAGAATCCCTCCAAGGAGATTGCTGCTGTAGATCAACTTGAAGTTGGTTTAACGCTTGGAGAGGAAGGAAACTGCAAAGCTGATCAAATTCAGCCAGAGCTATCATTGGTTGAAGGAAACGGGGGTAATCTGTTCTCTCTTGAACTTCATAAATTGATCCCTTCTATTGTGGAACCACTTATGATTGATTTAAAACCCCTGCCCCCTACTCTGAAATATGCTTTCCTTGAGTCTAATGAACAATTACCTGTTATTATTGCTAACTTGCTGTCTGGGAGTGAGGAAGAGAGACTCTTATCTGTTTTAAGGAAGCATAGGAGGGCAATAGGGTGGACTCTAGCTGACATTCCTGGAATTAGTTCAGTTATTTGCACACATAAATTCTCCTTAGTGAGGGATCAAAACCAGTGAGGCAGCCCCAAAGGCGACTGAACCCTCTTATACTTGATGTAGTTAAAAAGGAGATTACTAAGCTCTTGAGTATAGGGATTATCTATCCTATCTCTGATAGTGAATGGGTCAATCCGGTACACGTAGTACCCAAAAAGAGTGGGGTGAAAGTGGTTAAGAATGAACGGGATGAGCTTATCCCTACAAGGGTGCAAAATTCATGGTGTGTGTGCATAGACTACAGAAAACTTAATGATTCCACACAAAAAGATCATTTCCCTATTCCTTTTATAGATCAAATGTTACAGAGGCTTGCTGGCAAGTCACATTATTGTTTTCTAGATGGGTTTTCAGGTTATTTTCAGGTTCCTATAGCCCCTGAGGATCAGGCCAAAACCACTTTTACATGCCCTTTCGGTACCTACACTTATCGTATGATGCCATTTAGGTTATGTAACGCTCCAAGCACCTTTCAAAGGTGTATGATAGCAATTTTCAATGACCTCCTTGAGAACAACATAAAAGTCTTCATGGATGACTTCATAGTCTATGGAGAGAGCTTTGATCAGTGCTTGAATAGCCTAAAACAGGCTCTTGAGAGGTGCATAGATAAGAAGTTGGTTTTAAATTTTGAGAAATGTCATTTTATGGTGGATAGTGGGATAGTTTTAGGGCACCTAATCTCCCAAACAGGGATTGAGGTTGATAAGGCTAAGATTGAAGTTATATCCTTACTTCCTTATCCCACCTGTCTTAAAGATTTGAGATTCTTCTTAAGGCATGTGGGGTTTTACCGGCGATTTATTAAAGATTTTAGTAAAGTTGCCCTACCCCTTTCTATTTTGTTGAAAAAAGATGTGGAATTTAACTTTGATGACAATTGTAGACATGCTTTTGATACTCTCAAATTTATGCTTGTTTCACCTCCAATCTTAACTACACCTAACTGGGATTTACACTTTGAGCTATCATGTGATGCTTCTAATTTTGCAGTAGGTGCCATGCTTGGTCAGAGGGAGGAGAAGCAATCAAGAGTCATAACCTATGCGTCTAAAACACTTAATCCAGCTCAAGTCAACTACACTACTACCAAGAAGGAGATGTTTGCTATTGTGTTTGCCTTAGATAAGTTTAGGCAATATCTAATCAATTCTCGAGTGGTTGTTTTTACAGATCACGCGACTGTCTGCTATCTATTCAAGAAGCCACAATCCAAGCCAAGATTGATAAGGTAGGCTTTGCTTCTGCAAGAGTTTGATATTGAGATAAAAGATCAAGCTGAGGCAGTAAATCAAGTAGCCGATCACCTAAGTAGGCTACCAGAGGATACAAGGGGAGTAGACTCTTCTGAACTCACTTATGATTCTTTTCCTGATTCTGCTTTATATGCTGTGGTTGTTAAAGAACCTTGGTATGCTGATATTGTCAATTATCTCATGTCTGGACTCACCCCTCTTTTTATGTCTAGATTTCAGGAACAGAAGCTTCGAAGTAAGTCCCGACACTACATATGGGATGCACCACATCTGTGGAGAATGTGTAGTGATCAGGTTATTAGGAAGTGTGTGCCAAATGAAGATTTTGAGCCCATTATTTCAGCTTGCCATTCCATGGTTTGTGGGGGTCATTTTAGTACAAGGAGAACATTTAGAAAAATCTTAGATTTGGGATTTTATTGGCCAACGGTTTTTAAATACTCTTTTGTATTTTGTCGGTCCTATGATAAATGTCAACATTTTGGAGGGTTAGGACAAAGGTATGAGAAGCCTCAATAGCCTTTATTGTTTTGTGAAATTTTTGATGCCTGGGGCATTGATTTTATGGGACCCTTTCCTTCATCCTTTGGTTTTGTATATATTTTGTTAGCTGTAGATTATGTGTCCAAATGGATTGAAGTGATACCTTCTAGAAAAGATAATGCCCAAGCTGTTTCAAAATTTCTTAAATCAAACATTTTCTGTAGGTATGGGATCCCTAAGGCTGTAGTGAGTAATAGGGGTACACATTTTTGTAATAGGATTGTAGATAATCTATTTTCAAAATTTGGTGTCACTCATAAAGTCTCCACTGCCTACCACCCCCAAACTAATGGTCAAGCTAAAATTTCTAGTAGAGAGGTGAAGCACATACTGGAGAAAACAGTAAGGCCTTCTAAGAAAGACTGGAGTTTACATTTAGAAGAAGCATTATAGGCTTATCGGATGGCTTACAAATCACCTATTGGCATGTCCCCCCGCTGGTTGGTTTTTAGGAAAGCTTGTCATTTACCAGTGGAGCTTGAGCACAAGGCTTATTGGGCAGTTAAGTAGTGTAACGTAAATATAGACTCTGCCAGAAAGGAAAGGAAGTTGCAAGTACAAGAGTTGAGGAGCTTAGACTTGAAGCTTATGAAAACTCCAAACTCTACAAGGAGAAAACAAAGTTCGTGCATGACTGAGGAATCCTACGGAAAGACCTTAAAGAGGGTGACCAAGTATTGTTGTATAAGGCCCGATTCACTTTCAAGCAAGGAAAATTCAACACCAAATAGGAAGGGCCCTACACGGTCACAAGAGTACACAACTTTGGCATGGTTGAGCTTTTGCACGAGGAGATTGGAGCTAGACTAAAAGTCAATGGCCATCTATTGAAGCTCTAACATGAGAATCAAAAGCCTCCTTAATTCTCAGGTTGTTTCTTTCCTTCACTCATTTACTTACCTTTGCCCTATTATTGCTTGTGATATGTTTTATGTTTTGGTATGTTGATTGAGTGTTGGGAAGAAACCATCTCAGCAGTATAGTTTTAGTGTAGTTAGTTATTTGCCTGTTCAATAAGATTCCCTTCTTGATTTTGAATATCTGCCTTTTCTCGTTGTGTGCTTAATTGCTATAGTGCAGCAAATTGCTGTATTATCTGTCTTTGATTAATAAAGAAAGTTTGCTACTCAATTTTGTGTGTTGTGCTACCTTATCTTGTGTTAATTGAGCTCCTATTGATCTTATTTTGTATACCTAAAATGTTTCAGAAGTATCCAGTTACCCCCCTGTGTTTTTGTGTTGTGTTCCTCCGCTGCTTGGTTGTTTCTTTTTGTTTTTGGGCGTCTCTGGCTACTTTCACCACGGCTAACTCCTGCCTTCGCTGCGATGAAGTTGCCCAGTGTTTATTTGTTGCTCTTGGTGAACTTTCGCAGCGGCAAAGCTAACCCAGTTCTGTGTTTTGCTCTCGGGATACTTTCGCCGCAGCAAACTTCTTTCGCCACGGTGAAGCTTCTTTTCTTCCCCTTTTTCCTCGTTTTGGGAAGGTTTCACCGCGGCAAACTCTCAATTTCTGCGTGTTACGTTTTCTTTAAATCTGATCTTTCAATGTCAATTTACCTTTTTGCCCTTTGTAACTACCTGCCCCTTTAATTTCTTTAACTCTAGTTTTGTCTTTTCACGTGCCCATCACCTCCTTTTTACCATTATACCCCTTATACCATACATTGCTCCTCCATTCTTAGGAAATCGTTGACCATACTCGTCTCCCCTTCCCCTTTCGTTTTCTCTACTGCTTTCCTCCCATTCAAAGCGCCGCACCCTTCTTTTCTCTCTGTCTACTGCCTCCTTCTTTATTTTTCCTGGTGTTACCATCTCCATCGCTCTCATTCTCCTTTGTTGCCATCCTTAACCCCTCTCTGTGCAAGGATCCCCCTTTCCCCCCTGTTTGGTAAGTTCTTCTCTCTTTTTTTTCCCTATCCTTTACCTTTTCCTTCTTGTTCTGAGTTAATGTTTTGCTTAGGGTTTATTTGTTTTTCTGTTTTGTTGCTTTAGTTTGTGGTCAGGTGGGTTCCTTTTCATTTCCAATTTCGGTTACGTAGCTCTTAGGCCATCTATTGATTCATGGTGCATTTTGTTTTTCTTTGATTCCCTTACTCAATTTTGCAAGTTTTTGGTAAATTGAAAACCTATAAATCATCACATAGCCATTTGCTATTGCCTTGGTTGTTAATTTTGGTTTTTCTAGGGTAGTGTTCGTTGCTGCTTGTTTAGTCTTTGTTTAGTGTGTTTTGTTTGTTGTGTTCATAGAATGCCTCGTACTAAGAACCCTGCGCCTGTGTCTGAATCTGATTCTGGGGATAAGTATACTTTTGAGGAGTTATATGACAAAATTGACCAGAGACCTCTCATCAAGGAGCCACCTTCTCCCTTTAAGCCCCCAGATCACCCTTTTGTGTGCTAGCTTCATGCATCCTAATTGACCGGTTTGGTCCAAGAGAGTTCTATGGGCAATGACGCTTTTGTTCACCATTTTTACACCTATGCCCGATTCCATGGTGCCATGATCATTGATTTTCATAATGTCCGTGTCCACTGTTCTTTTATGGCTGAGAACATCTGCTTCCATTATCGTCTGCCTCCTTATCGCCATTGTAGTTATTATGAACTCAGAGATAACTACCCTTTTGATGATGTTCTCCAAACCCTATGTCATGAGGGTGCCACTTGGCATCGCCCCCACACTTCAGAGCAATACCTCAAGCGATCCGAGTTCCGACCTGAGGCTCATCCTTGGCTGCATTTTGTCTGTAACAACTTAGTCCCCACTACCCACCTAGCTAATGTTCCTAAGCGCCAACCCCTATACATCTATCTTCTCATGATTGGCCAATCAGTTGATGTAGCCGACACCATTTACTTAGCTCTCCATGATTCCATTGACACCCCCAAACTCACCAATAGCATCCTCTTCCCTCACCTAGTCACTGACCTTTTCTGCGCTACTAATGTCCTTGAGTACAACAATGACAGCTACTTTGAGCCAGCCCTCCTATTTCAATATGACCGCCTTAAGCAACCTGTCATTAGACCACCTCCACCCATCCAACCTGTTTATGATGTTGGAGTAGCACATATAGCTGGTGCATAAGCCCCAAAAGCCCAAGCAGGCCAACAAGGCCAGGAAGATCAGAAGCTCTTGAACCTGTCACCTTGGACACCCTGGTTGATGATATCGATGAGCTCGCAGATCATGTCTACTAGTTGCACGTTGCACTCCTTCGAGAGATGAAGAGGCAGAAGGACCGCGACGCTCTATATGATAGAGACCGGCGCTACCGTCGTTGTGTGGATGCTTTGATTGTTGAACGGTTGAACTTCCTCCTACCTCTCAAAGAGGATGACCCTCAAAGCGGAGCCGGAACATCTGGAGCAAGCACTTCTGGTGCAGGACCATTTGGATCAGGGGCGAATGATAATGGGATGCAGCAGTAGTTCTTTCTTTGTGTTTTGTTTTGTTTCTTGTTCTTTATATCTGTTTTGTGTCGGTTTTGCTGGGTACTTGAAACGTCTTACTTTAACCCCTCAGAGCACGCATTCGTAAGCGTTATGGTTCAAGTAGATTATAACACAAACCCGTGGATTTAAAATTTCAACATAACTACTCGGGTTACTATTCACTGTTAAATTTCCAGATTATAGGTCCAACTTCAAAAATTCATAACTAAATCCATAAAAATCGTATTGAAGTGATCTAAAGTTCTATAGAAAGCAATTTTGATGCTCTTTTTGGGGTAAGGTCTGTCCTGTACCCTGCCTCGGCTGCTTCTACTTTTCATGTGGGAGGACAGATTACTCTGACTGGAGCATCGTCAACTCAACCACTTACTTTTGGTTTCATTCCTTCAGAGGATAGCTTACTCTTACTAGAGCAGCATCGCTCTGATCAGGAGAACCACTTCCCAATCTTAGAGAGGTACTTCATGGTTAAGACTTTCCTCATATGCAATCTTTACCAAGGTACATTCCTCGAATACCATATCCCTATCAAAGGGAGCCTCTCCACTAGATTATTCAATATTAAAAGCTATGGCATCTATCTATAGGAATTTCATTTCTTAGATTCCTTAATGGCCTGAGTTACATGGTTGCACTCTCTTAGATGCCTGACGAGAGCCTTTTTATCGTTCACCTTGGGGTTCTCAATCAAAAATAAATCCAAGCTATGCAGTATAGTGCAAACTCAGGTCGTTTCACTTTTGGGAGCCTTTATTAATTACCTAAGCTAGACTAAATGCCATGCAATGCAATGAAATGGGGTTTTTGGGTTTTTAAGATTTAAACGAATGGAGCCTAAACTAAATGCAATGAAAACAAACCTAAGATACTATATTTTTGGTGTTTTAAGATAGTAATGATGGAATGGAAATGAATGATAGGAAATCTCTTGAAAATGGTTTTGATGGCAATCATAGTTCACTTAAAATATTAGGAGTTTCACAAATCCATTAGGTTTTCTTAATAACAACCTCAATAACTCATTGAGTCCAAAGCTTACATTAATGAACTCATTAATGAAAACTTTGTTAAGCTTCCCTAATGTGTAATTTTGGAATGATCATGCAATTGGCTCAATGTAACACACAATCAACTCAGTACCGAAACATAACCATGCAAGATAGGAGAGAATCATGAGAGTTACAATAAGCATATATGCAACTACATATATTTAAGCACAAAATTCTACACCAATCAATCCAAATTACAAATGTAATCATTAACCAATAATTACAGTATCAATCCCAAGTTCCTAACTAAGAAATTACAACTCCTAGACCTAGAAAGCCATAAATCATAGCTAAAAATTGCAAACTGAAACTAAACTCCCCTTTGAAGTCTGGAAACTCATGCCACTCCACCATCTTCAAGAGTTGATAAACCCTAGCCCTCTATAGCTTCAAGAAAAACTCCAACTAGAGTGAATCTGTCAACCATAGCAGCTGGGAATGGAAGGAAATGAGATGGAGTGAAGGAAAGGTGAAGGAAATGGATAGGGAAGAAGATGGAGGTGGAGAGGCAAGAAGATGAGAGAATAGAGGTGTTGGAGATGATAGAATGGAGTGTTAGGTCGAAAATAGAGTTTCTAAGGGCTTGAGGGGTCAATATGGGTCGGATCATATGAGTAGAGGGTCCATTTTTGCGTTCTGGATCCGAATCTGACGTTACTGATACGAAGAGGTTCGCCGCGGCGAACTCAAAAGTTTGCCCCGGCGAACTATTCCAGAGAGGTATTCTAGTGAGATTTTGAGAGTTTGCCCCGACGAACCAAAAAGTTTGCCCCGACGAACTATTCCAAAATAGCCACTGATGCACATTTTCAGACTTTTTGCTACAGCACAGCATTTTCTTGGAAACTCTCATGTTGTGTAATGCTTTGGTCTTCAATCTTGGCACTAATTTTCAAGTGTCCTACAATGGAAAGCAACAATTTGAAGCATCAATTGTCCTAGAAATCAATTGAATACAATTAATAACTAATTATGACAATTTTACCCTCAAAAAGACACTAACACAAAGTAAGGACTCTTAATCTAAATTAAGCACAATTATCATTAAAAGGAGCCAAAACCTATGATAAAAACCCTTAAAATGATATGAAATAACATAGAATAAATGGGTTCAATCAATGCCTTGGGGACATAAAAGACTATTGTTTAGTCCCTGACATTATCATGTATCTAAGCATCATCAAGCTCTAGGTATCACCAGGAACTTGCTTATCTCTCTCTGTGCATTAGTTCCCAATGCAACCATCCACTATCATGTTCTTATTCATTTCCTTTCATCTCTATCCTCAAGAGTGATCTTGTCTCACTTTAGTCTCTCTAACTTTCTTTACCTCTTGACCAATTATTCTTATGGTCAGGTATTGATCACCATACCCTCATCACATCACATAATGAACATTTAATCACCTTGTTGTATGGTATCTAGGTCAGGCACCTAGGTCATCATTGACTCTTCATTCATTAATATCTAATCTCTCTCCCTTTTGGTTCACTATCCCTTAGGGATTTCTACCTCTATTTAGGGATTTGAATGAACCTCAAACATCTCATCCTGTTACCTTACCTCTATCGAAGTCACATCGATTACTTAAGGTATAGGTCCACATTCGGTTCTCTTGCTAGGGCATTAACTTACACCTCTGACTGGCTTACTATACCTTTAACCATTCATTTCTATGGTCATATACTAATCATAAAGTGACCATATTACACAGTAGGCATTGATCATTAAAACATCTTCGCTGTGTGACATTCCAGTCAGGCATCTTTAGCCATTCACTTGAGGCTTAAGTTGTCACCCTGCTTCCCTATTAGGGTATGGACTCCTACCCCTTATTGGTTTACCATACTCTGAGCCATTACCCTCTGGAGACGTCTTTCAACTTTGACTCATTTCTTGGTCAACCTCTCTTAGCTCAACCATTCCTCTCCTAAGAGGGAGTCCCTTAGCAGCGACTACCTATCTCTCAAGTTACTCTCTGTCACTCCTTACTTCTCTTCTATGTCTATTTCCCTTGAAGAAAACACCTCAATATCTTAACCTCAGTTAGACCAATCCTAGTAACCCATTACTTTTCTAATTTAGGTTTTCCCTCACATTGGGCTTTTCTTGAACCAATACTCTCCTTATACCTTAGTCAGAACCTCTACCAGAACTTCTGTTCTATCTCAACACTTGCTAGAACTTTTGTTCTGTTTACATACTTGCTAGAACCACTGCTATGATACCAAGATGAAACATCCTACCTTTAACCCCTCAGCACATGCATTTGTAAGCGTTATGGTTCAAGCAGATCATAATACAAACTCGTGGATTTAAAATTTCAACATAACTACTCGGGTTACTATTCATTGTTAAATTTCCAGATTATAGGTCCAACTTCAAAAAATTCATAACTAAATCCATAAAAATTGTATTGAGGTGATCTAAAGTTCTATAGAAAGCTATTTCAATTCTTTTTAAGGCAAAAATATCCAATTGGACTTATCCTTGCCCAATTCGTACAGTTTAATCAATAAATATTACTGTTCATTTCATAAAATCTGAAGCTTTCAGATTCTGTGCCTCAACTTTAGAAATTTTTATCTTCATGTGTACACATCCAATTAAGATGATCTACCTCTCATTTAAAAACTTGAGATGTTTACTAAGATTCTGCCAAATCTCGTCACTTAACTCATTTGTTTAATAGGTCAAACTGTAGCTACAAACTCATTGCTCCATGCCCTACGTTTTATCCCTTTACATCTCTTTACTTTAATTCCTTTTATTTCTTTGGCATACATAACATTGGCTTACTCTTTCTTATTTATGTTCATATATTTCTATACATGCCATAAGCATTATAATTAATTACATGGCATCATATGCATCCATAACATAAATTACATAATAAGAGAATTACACAATGACTAATTGTATCATCCAAAGTTTTAGGCCTAGAAGTACCAATAATAACCTGAATTAGATAGGTTACCAGACCCCTGTGAGCAGAAGTCCCAAAGATGAGAAAGGAAGTTAAATCAGTTTCAGGAACTAAACTGCAAAGTAAAAGTTTTCAGGGGCTCGAGTATAATTAAGGTTAGAGGCTCCAGTAAAGTCTCGAAGGCCCAAAAAGAGAAAAGAGGCTAGATACAGGCCAATGGGTAAGTTAGAAACCTCAAAGAGATGGTTCTATGAGGTTAGGCTTACGCAGGGGTAAAACCGTAAATTCAAAAAGTTATGACCAGCAAGGGGAAAAATGGAAGAGTGTACAGAAAATTCCAAGAAAATCCCAAAAAATGGGAAATAATATTCTAAGACTCTTCTATGAAGAGAAAAGATGAAAATACCCCTGAGGCAGCTTAAATGGAATTTATGAGGTTGTGACCGGTAAAAAGTATACCGTTTGAGGTAATTATTTGAAATAGCAAGAGACCTCAAAAGTGTATACAAAAAAGAGGTTAAATGGTTGAAAGGTTGTACTAATTTATAAAATTAGTCCCGCAACCAAAAGGCCAGTGGAGTGGCTTTAAGAAATTAAAGAGCCGGTTTTGCTGATAAAAGGGTATTTTAGTAAATGAATTTTATGCAAGGCTTAAAGGAAGTGTTATGGGCTAAGAAAATTCATTGATACTCTCTAAAATTAAAGAGAATTTATGGATCTGACAGAAAATAATTACAGAGGCCAGAGCACTGTAATTAGAGAAAAGAAGTTAAACCTGGAGTAAAAGTGCACCGATAAAGTATTAATCAGAGTCCTGCACTTTTACTTGGGCCACAAGTCGCCACTTGTCAAGCCTTTAATGGATGGTAATTAAAGTTTTCCAAGTGTCAAGCTACCAATGGAGAGGATCTTGACTTTGGAATTTAATTACATTATGATTTAAGTTAATTAAGAGAGAGGATTAAGATTAAGTAGGCTAATGACACTTGGCATAACATTAATGATGGTTGGTGGGATATTTTGTACACATTAATGAGCTCATCTCTCCCCTAAATCAGATGGGAATTTCGTGCAAGGCATGAAGAGAGGGAAAAAGAGAGAGTTTTGAGGGAAAACCAAGAGAAAGGCATCAACTTTGGTCATACAATCAAGGTTCACGGTGAGTTCTTGGCTCTAGATATGTTCTTGCCTTGGTTTCTTTCGCTTTTATGGTTGAAAGTATGTCTTCTCTCCCTTTTGATGGCTAGTCAAAATGGTTGATAAGTGGGGAAGAGAGTTTGGTTGTTAGATCTTGCTAGAACACCTCAAAGTATGGTAGATCCAAGTGGATCTATGTGAAAATTGGAAGAATTACGTGCTGATTTGATGGCTTTTTCGAATTAGTTACTGTTCATATCTGGTTCTAAAATTTGGCATGCTTAAAGTACACTCAGTGAGCTTTAAATCCATGGGTAGAACACTTTATTTGGATATGTGTACGATTTATGGTCATTTTTCAAAGTTAAGGTTTGAAATCTGGAAACAGTGTTGAACTTTTGGGAGATTGTCTAGTTCCGTACAATTCTGGTACTGTTCTGAGTAGAATTGGTTCCTGAAACTATTTTTCTGTTAAATTTAACTTAATTATCTTTCAGTGAGACTTGGAAGCACTCAATTTGGAGTTTTCTATATTTAATTATGAAATTTCAAAGTTGAGCAAAAATTCTGGAGATTCTGCGTGAACAGTACCCGCGAGCCAAAATTTATATTCTTGAATCTAAAGCCATCTAAAGTGGTCCTAATTGATAGGAAATAGATCATAAGGATGTAAAATGATAAGATTTATATTAGAAAAGCTAGAAAGAAAACCCTAAGACTAAGAGAAAGGGGTTGAGGTTCAAGAAAGCTAGTCTTGAACTTTATGTAATCTAATGGTCCTAATGGATTGTGTCATCATTATGGTTATGTTTAGGACCTTTGAAACATCCAAGAGGATGTTTAGTGATGTTGACCGAATGCCCACATGGTTGGAAAGTCAAGGGAGTCAAAGGAAAAGTAAGAGGAGAGCTTGAGGTGCAAGGTAGTGAACTTACCCTTTATGTGCTTGACATGGTATGCTTATGTGTTGGTTTGTATTTGTTGTTTGAATGATGTTGTGACATGATGATTGTTGCTGGAAATGCTGTTTTTAATATGTTCCCATGGCCATGCATTTTTATACCAAGCATAAAGCATGATGGCATGTCACTAGTTAACTTAAATTTATGAAAAACTACATACCATACACTAGCATCCATGTTGTGCATTTATGTGGTAATGTTTGCTACTGAGATTCCCCCGAATCTCACCCCCTCCCTAACCAACCATTTAGGTCAAATCAATGATGGACACTAAGGGCATGACAAGCAAGGAGAAGAAGTGGAGAATTATTAATACTAATGATTGATGTTATTATTCAATGTATAATTCTCCTATGTTGTAAGTTATGTTATGAATGCCATCAATTCAATGTATGTGCTTAGGATGTTTATGGCATGAATGAAAGTATATGAGCATGAATGGGAAAAAGTAAGCCCATGTTAGGTATGCCAAAGAAATAAAAAGAATTAAAGTAAAGAGATATTAAGGGATAAAACGTAGGTCCTGAAGCAGTTAATTTCAAGCTTCAGTTCGACCTATCATATGAAGGAGTTAAGCTACGGAATTTGGTACACTTATAATGCATATCCCAAGCTTTAAAATGAGTGGTAAATCACATCATTTGGAGGTGTATACAATGAGATATGAATTTTCGAAGTTAAGGCGCAGAATCTGGAAAGTCCAGATTTGACCAAATGAATAGTAATTTTAATCCAATGAACTGTACGTTTTCAGTGAGGATGAGTTCATTTGAATATTTTTCCCTTAAAGAGCATTGAAAGAGCTTTCCGTAGAATTTTGGAACACCTCCATACGATATTTTTAGAATTAGTTATGATTTTTCAAAGTTGAACCTGTAATCTAAAAACTGGACAGTGAACAGTAATTTTCCGAAAATTAACGTCCAAATTGAAATTTTTAAGCTTAAGACCATCCAAAATGGTCTGGAATAGTTCTAAATGAATGCTAAGGTATCATATAAGTAAGGTGTGACACTAATAATATCATTCATTGACATCAATAATTCTCCAATTTCTTCTCCTTGCTTCTCATGCCATTATTGCCGTTGATAATTGACCTAAATGGTTGGTTAGGGAGGGGTGAAATTCAGGAAAATCTCAGTAGCAAACAATACCATATTAATCATGCTAGATGGATGCTAATGCACTACACGCAACTTGTTTATTCTCTTGTTAATTAGTGACATATTAGCATGCTCAAAGCTAACTTCTTGATGCATGGCCATGAAGACATAGTCTGCTCATTATGAATAGCAATTACAGCAGCTAAAACATGTCACAATAACATTCAATAACATATACATGGCAACGCACAAGCATACAACATCAAGCAATGACAATAGGTAAGTTCACTACCTTGCGCCTCAAGCTTGCCTCTTACTTTTCCTTTGACTCTCTTGACTTTCCAACCATGTGGGCATTGGATGAACATCATCAAACATCCTCTTGGATGTTCCAAGGTCCTAAACATAATCATAATGATCATACAATCCATTAGGACCACTAGATTACATAAAGTTCAAGACTATCTCTCTTGAACCTCAACTGTTTCTCTTAGTCTTAGGGTTCTCTTTCTAGCTTTTCTAACATAAATATTATCATTTCCCATCCTTATGATCCTTTTCTTGTCAATTAGGACTACTTTAGATGGCCTTAGATTCAAGAATATCAAATCTGGAAATTGTGCTTCGTGGGTACTGTTCATGCAGAAACTCCAGAATTTTTGCTCAAATTTGAAAATTCATAATTAATTCTAGAAAAATCAAAACTGAGTGGTTCTAAGTCTCACTGAAAGGTCCTTAAGTTAAATTTAAAGGAAAAATAGTTTCAAAACCAATTCTATGCCGAACAGTATCGAAATTGTACAGAACTTGACACTCTTCCAAAAGTTCAACACTGTTTTTAGATTTCAAACCCTAACTTTGAAAAATCACCATAAATCGTATACATATCCAAATGAAGTGTTCTACCTATGCATTTAAAGCTCTTAGAGTGTAATTTAAGCATACCAAATTCCAAAATCAGATACACAGAGTAACTAATTGGAAATAGGCATCAAATTAGATGCTATAACCATCACATACCTTGATCTTGAAGCTTGAACTTAGGTGGACTTTCTCTCACTAGAACTAGCTCTTTCTCTCTCTAAATGCAAGAGCGGCAGAGTTTCCCCTATGGTTCCTTGCTTGGCCGAAAATATGAGGGGAGGGAGTGCCTATTTATAGGCAAAAATTTGACTTGAATGGACCAAAATGCCATTGGTGTCTAATAGCAAGAGTAAGGGCAATTTTGGAACTTCAAGTTGACTTTTACATCATCATTGCATCATCTTCTTGCATCATGCTTACCTCATCCTTCTAGAAGATGTCAAGTGTCATAAAAGTGGTGGAGGAGAAGGGAGATTAGATCCTAGCTGTTGGATCAAACTTGTTTCATAAGTTTTCTCTGAATTTGCTTGGCCCACATTTCTCCGGCTTTCTTTATGGCCTTCCAGAGCTCAAAAAATTCTTCTGTTTATTCTATAAATTCCTTTTAATTCTATAGAATATCTATAAATTTTCTTAGGCCACAACACTCCCTTTAAGCCTTGCATAAAATTCATTTACCAAAATACCCTTTTATCGGCATAATCGGCTTTTTAATTTATTAAAGCCATTCCACTGGCCTTTTGGTTACAATACTAATTTTATAAATTAGTACAATCTTTCAACCATTTAATCTCATTTTTGTATACATTTTTGAGGTTTCTTGCTATTTTAAATAATTACTTCAAACAATGTACTTTTTACCGGCCATAACCTCATAAATTCAATTTAAGCTACCTCAGGGGTACTTTTGTCTTTTCTCTCCACAGAAGAGCCTTAGAATATTATTTCCCATTTTGTAGGATTTTCTTAGAATTCTTTGTATACTCTTCCATTTTTACCCCTGTTGGTCATAACTTTCTGAATTTACGATTTAGTTCCTGCTTGGACTTAGCTTCATATAATCCTCTCTTTGAGGTTTCTAACTTAACTCTTAGCATGTGTCTAGCCTCTTTTCTCTTTCTAGGCCTTCGAGACTTTACTGAAACCTCTAACTTTGATTACGTTTTAGCCCCTTAAAACTTTTACTTTGCAGTTTAGTCCCTAAAACTGCTTTGACTTCCTTTCTTATCTTTGGGACTTCTGTTCAAAAGAAGTCTGGTAGCCTATCCAATTCAGACTATTTCTGGTACTTCTAGGCCCAAAAGTTTGGATGTTACAGTACTTGTTAAGTTTTTTGGTATTTTCATTACTGTGATACATTGGATGCTGGTTTAACTGTTTGGCTACTGATGGCCTCTTTATTTTTGTTGTTATCTTTATGCCTGCATTTCTTTCTTCCACTATTTTCACTTATCCTTTTTATTTTTCTTGCAACCTGTCACCCTTCTTCATCCTCTTTGTGAATTCAATGTGTTGTGCTTCAATTTAAAATTGGACTTCACAACTTCCAGTTCACTTGTTGATTGGTTTGCATGTATAGGTTTAAACATTGAGGACAATGTTGTGTTTAAGTGTGGGGGAGGGATCTCTTTTTATGATTTCAGCAAGTGCTTTATTATGCATCTATTTTAATCCCTTAGGTGTTTTAGAACTGATTGACTGTGGCATTTTTGAAGTCATTGAAGTTAACTTTCAAGGAAGTTTGAAAATTGCATTGCATTTTGTCTCTCTATCAACCTTCACCGCGGCAAACTTCTACTTTCGCTGTGGCAAATGCTTCTTTCTAAATTATTTTCACATCTCGACCATACTTTACCGCGGCCAACTTATGTTTTGCCGCGACGAAGCTAGTCCGCTACCAGTTTTTCCTTTTCGGTTAATGTTCGCCACTGCAAACTCCTTCATTCGCTGCAGCAACACAAAAAAAAAACTTGAATGCTTTGCAGTTTCATTTTTCTTTCTCTGGAAATCTTCTTGGCTTAGATTCTTAATACTCCTGCATTTTTAAAATTATTGAAAAAAAAATCAAAATTATAATTGTGTTTTTAGAAAATTACCCATACTTTTAAATGATGGTTGAACTTAGACTAGTTTTCCCACTGTTTTTGACAAGGAGTAAATGAGGGTATGCTTTGAAAATAGGATTATGCGCTTTTAAACCTTGAGATTGATTAATTGAGATACTAGTCTTATTGGAAGGATATTTGGGCCTTAATTTGTTAAATTGTGTGAATCTATTTAGTTTCATATTTCTCTAGAACTTGTTGTAATTCTTAATCAAAGCCTGGTGAATCAACATGTTGTGGACATGACGGAGGCATTCGATTCCAAACCTCTATTACCCAAACACAAGCCCAAACTCCTTACTATTGTCAACCCCGTTGGACCTACACTTTGAGTACATGCATGCAAATAAATTATGGATTTTTGTTCGTTTGGCCATATATATGTCAAAAAAAGAAGAAGAAGAAGAACAAAAACAAAAAAAATAATTATTTTATTATTGGCTCCTTTCTTCAGGAAGGTTTATGTTTATGGCATAGGTAGAAATAGCCTGAATGAGATAGGCTACCAGACCCCTTTTTAGTAGAGGTCTTAAAGATGAGAAAGGAAGTTAAAGCAGTTTTAGGGACCAAACTGCAAAGTGAAAGTTTTAAGGGGCTAAAGCGTAATCAAAGTTAGAGGCTCCAGTAAAGTCTCAAAGGCCCAGAAAGAGAAAAGAGGCTAGATACAGACCAAAGGTTAAGTTAGAAGCCTCAAAGAGATGGTTTTATGAGGTTGAGCCTAAGTAGGGGTAAAACCGTAAATTCAGAAAGTTACGGCAATCAGTGGTAAAAATGGAAAGTACTTAGAAAATTCTAAGAAAATCCCAGAAAATGGGAAATAATATTCTAAGGCTCTTTTGTGAAGAGAGATGATGAAAATACCCCTGAGGTAACTTAAAAGGAATTTAGAAGTTTATGGCTCAATTTAAGATGTAGAGGTAGATTTAATTGTTTGAGTCATAAGGAAACCTCAGAAAATTATGGTAAAATGGGGATGTATGATCTAAGAGACTGTAGAAAATTATAAAATTAGTCTCATCCCTAGAAGACAAGCAAAATGGCTTTAAGAATACTTAAAAGCCAGTTGTGCCCAAAAAAGGCATTTTAAAGAATGATTTTTAAGTGGGGCTATAGGTTGAGTTATGACCTGAGAAAATTCATAGATTTCTCTAGAATAGGAGGAATTTTATGATATTTTTGGATGAATTTTTGGAGCTCTAGACTGAATAAAATGCTCCAGTCAAATATTAAATAATTTTGTCCCCTAAATAGGAGACAAAACCAAAGAAAATATCTAAAAGCCATCATGACGATGCTGAGTCAGCATGCTGAGTCATCAAGCGTAATCATGACATCGACGAGTCATCATGCTGAGTCATCAAGCGTAATCATGACACCTACGAGTCATCATGCTGAGTCACCAGAAGATATTTATGGACAGCATAAAAATCAGAACGCAGTATGGGAATATTTTAGACAATCTTTTGTCTACCCATTATAGCGAAATCTCTACTGCATGACTCAGTAAGGTTAAGTAGCCTGTCAGTAGAGCTAATTATTTTCATCTATGCTCCTCTAAGGTGGCACCATATATGTACTTAATTAAGATGAGAAAATAGTGTCAGAACATGTCCTGGTGGTACAAGGTAAGTCAGGACCCGAAAAGTATCTGATATGGTGCAAGATTGGCTTGGTAGGTGGAGAAATAATTAAGAAAATATTTTTGCACGAATTTTCCATTTATTTTATCCCTATTTTAATGCCATAAATGATGAAAGGACATGAAAGTGACAAGTGTACAGTTAGATGAGAAAAAGAAAATATTACGTGTACGGCTAGATGGAAGACACATGTACGGTCGGATGCAAGACACGTGTGCGGTCGGATTAAAGACATGTGGCTTGATGATGTGAGCATGATGTCATCATGATGAGGTAGGCATGATGTCATAGGACACTTGTCACCGTAAGATCAAAAGAGAAAATGGACGGTCCAGATCGAGCCACGTATTTTTAAGATCAACGGTCCAGATTCAGTCTGTTTTTCTATAAATACCCCCTCCCCTCCCTACCATTTCGTCCAAGCATAAGGAATCCATGGGGAAGCTCTTGAAAAATGGTTTCTAGAGAGAGAAAGAAGAGGGAGAAAGAAAGGCCAAGTGGTTCCAAGCCAGATCAAACTCTAAAACAAGGTATGTGATGGTTATAGCACCTGATTTTATGCTGATTTCGGGTTAGTTACTGTGCGTATCTGATTCTGAAATTTTGCATGCTTAAAGTACACTCTGTGAGATTTAAATCCATAGGTAGAACGTTTCATTTGGATATGTGTACGATTTATGGTGATTTTTCAAAGTTAGGGTTTGAAATCTGGAAACAGTATTGAACTTTTGGAAGAGTTTCGAGTTCCGTACAGTTCCGGTACTGTTCGGTGTAGAATTGGCTCCTGAAACTATTTTTCCTTTAAATTTAACTTAAGGATCTTTCAGTGAGACTTTAAACCACTCAATTTGGATTTTTATAGAATTAATAATGAATTTTCAAAGTTGAGCAAAAATTCTGGAAATTCTGCGTGAACAGTACCCGCGAACCAAAATTTCCAGATTTGGTATTCTTGAATCTAAGGCCATCTAAAGTGGTCCTAATTGACAAGAAATGGATCTTAAGGATGGGAAATGATAAGATTTATGTTAGAAAAGTTAGAAAGAAAGCCCTAAGACTAAGAGAAAGGGTTGAGGTTCAAGAGAGCTAATCTTGAACTTTATGTAATTTAGTGACCCTAATAGATTGTGTGATCATTATGATTATGTTTAGGACTTTGGACCATCCAAGAGGATGTTGGTGATGTTGACCGAATGTCCACATGGTTGGAAAGATAAGGGAATCAAAGGAAAAGCAAGGGGAAAGCCATGTTACAAGGTAGTGAACTTACCTATATTGTGTGCTTGATATGTATGCTTGCATGATGTGGTTGTGTTGCCATGATGTGACTAAGCTATGATGAAATGTTTGCAAAGTTATGTTTGCAAGTTTATGTTATGTTTTGGCTTGGCAATATGTTATGGAAGCATGAAATGCTTTAGCTTACTTTCCATGGCATTCATGTGTTAATGTTATAACATGTCATGCATGTGCATTATGTCTTGCATGCTTATGGGTACTGTTTGCTACTGAGATTCTCCCGAATCTCACCCCTCCCTAACCAACCATTTAGGTCAATCAATGACGGGCAATAATGGCATGAGAAGCAAGGAGAAGTAAGCGGAGAATTATTCTTGTTAATGGATGAGACTGTTAATAAATGTATAATTCTACTATTTTGTGAATTATGTTATGGATGCCAATGATGCCATGTATTTAATTATAATATTTATGGCATGAATGAAAGTGTATGAGTATGAACGGGAAAGAGTAAGGCCATGTTATGTATGCCAAAGAAATAAAAAGAATTAAAGAGATGTTAAGGGATAAAACGTAAGTCCTGGAGCAGTGAGTTTGTAGCTCCGGTTTGACCTATCAAACGAGTGAGTTAGGTCATAAGATTTGGCAACCAAAGAGATCTGATGTTTCTCTTTAAAATGAGGGGTAGTTTGCCCAATTCTGATAACCGAGCAGAAAGTTTGCCTTTCCAAAGTTAGGCAAAAATACAGTAAAATCCGAAAATGACCAAATAAACAATAACGTTTTCAAAGGAAATTGAGCTCGAATTTCAAGGCAATCAGCTCAGAAACTATTTTTCCTCAAAGTTTTATCCAAAGAGCTTTCTGTAGAACTTGGAATCACTCAATTTCAATTTTTCTACAATTAGTTACGAATTTTCGAAGTTTGTCACATTTTAAGGTGACAATGAATAGTAACCCGTAAATGAAAATTTTCAAACTTGATTTTTCATCAATTGTAGCCTTCAAAAGTGATTCCAAATGCTTCCGCAAGGCAAGTTAATTGATTTAAACATGAGGTGTTACACCATCCATTTCACTTGACCATCACTAAAATTTACGAACCCTAGGTCCTCTTGATTTGCAATGTGTGGTTCTTATAGTGGAGAGGTAGAATTATTACAAGCCTATGGTAAAGATTGGACTAAACAGGCTTAGAGTGAAATAATCCCAAAACAAGTGAGTTGAGAGCTAAACACATACCTCTGAGATAAATCTCTTTTGCTCAATATTTTGAATTAAACGTCCATAGTGTTTACTTTCTTTGTATGTCTTTGCTTTACCGTTGTCAATCTTCGTGGGAATTTCTTGCTAATCTTCTTGATACACCTTGTCACTAGGTAATCAAAGTTTTATTAGGGAAATGCAGCAAGTGAGGCACTACCTAGGTCATTCTTCTCAAGGAGCCTTAAGTTGTATTTCAATTCTTAACAATTCACTTTTAATTATCAAATTACCAAGATGAAAGCTTGAGTTTCAGAAAACAGAAATTGAAACAAGAAACAAAACTAATGAAAGGTAAAATGTAAAAGAAGATTCATGTAAGAGATAGTAGTTCCCCTAGCAATTTATCCAACCTTCCTTGTTCAATCTTATAATTTGGAGTCTCTTAATGTCAATTAAATGGATAGATTCAACTACTGCTCAAATCTCTCTTAACACATATCAGAAACAATTATCTTACTAGATTCATTGTCTTGGTCTGTGAGAAGGAAAATCAATTGACAAGAACACTTGAGAAGCGAGTTGCAATTCTCTAAGAATGATCACAACTATGAATCATCAATTTATTCAACCAAAATTCATATCTACAGAACAACAGTCCAAGTAAAAATGAATTAGATTTACAAATCAACAGAGAATCCTCTATTCAACTGAATTAAAGGACACAACTTACATTTGAATGTTCAATCAGATCTAAATTCCAAGAAACATAAATCTAACCATCCAACCTTCATTCTAATCACAATTGTTCAACTGAAACAAATGAACCTTAGAATAGAAAGTGGAAAATAGATCTGAAATGACTCCCTGTTCAGCTCTATGAACTCAGGTCAGCTTCATTGCTAGGAAAACTTGGAAATTCAGCTACTCATACTCTGGATTAGGGTAGAAACAACAAGAATTGGTGAAAGATTCATGGTTGATCGGTGAAAATTGATGAATTTGGATGAAAATGGAAGAAGGAATTGAGAGAAGGCAGAGAGAACAAGAAAATCGTGTCTCCAGATGAATGAGGAACTGGAATCTAGTCTCCCGGTTGAAGCGCATGACTTTGCATTTAAATCTAGAATTTTTTGTCATCCGCCACGGCGCCTGGCCTGTACGGTGCCGTTTTGATTAGTGATCCTAAGCTTCATGTAAATACCAATCCGTCGTGGCGCCTCTGTCCATCCGCCGCGGCGCTTTTTACCGAGAGTCCCCTTGGAAATCCGTCGTGGCGCCTCAGACAGAACTGAAACTCCCTGAAATTTACACCAAAGCAGGGATCAAAAGTACACACATATAAAATCATATAAAAACATGTAAAAACACCTACAAAACCTCACAATTCCTCTCACCAACTCTTATGCACAATGGAAGCTAATTATGCCCAAAGTATGCAAATATAGATGGCAAAAGCATGAGTTTAGGGCTAGAAATGTATGCAAATAATGAGACTTATCACTTCTACTATCATCTTTAAGCATGCTAGTATTTCTCATTGCACTTGTATTTTTTTGAATCAGTTTTTTGAGCTTTGTCCAGGAGTATAAAGGTCTAAGTGTAGGGGGATTTGATTGAGCTCAAATTGTTTATACTAATTGATGACTTTTTCCATATTTTTGTTACACTTTTTGGCTCATTTTAATGATATTTATGCTTAATTGAGATTAAGGGTCTTTGTTCTAAGTTAGTGTTATTTGAGGATAAAATTGTCATATTTGTTCATTAATTGGATTTAATTAATTTTTGGGAAAATCGATACCTCAAACCATTACTTTTTATTTCAGGACACTCAAGAAAAAGAGCCAAGAGTGAAGATCAAGGAAGTCCAGCACACAAGACGAATTGACGCCTCTGCCAGGTTTCACCACGGCCAACTTTGTCTTTGCCGCCGCGAAGGAAACTACATCAGCAAAAGTTCTATCGGCCATACTTCATAGCGGTAAACCCCTCGAATCAGCAACCTAGACCCAAACCATTTTTGGAAATTTTACCTACCCACTCTCATAAACCGACCCAATACACCCCATTACCGGTTTAGAAACCCTATTTTCATGTAAGTGACATCATTCACTCAGACCACAGCCCCCATCTTCGTTCTCTCTCATCTTTCTCTTATCTAACCCTAATTTCTTCTATTTTTCACTGTCAAACCTCCACCATGGGAAGCTTAGATTCATTCTTAGTTGAGATGCTTCAGATTTCTATGAGTGGCTAGGCGTTTTTCTTCCTCTTCAAGGTGTAGCAATGGCTGGAGTTCAATGAGCTAAGAAGGGGAGTAGATTAATCCTAGTTCAGCTATGAATTGATGAGTTTCTAGGCTTAGGATTTGTATTTTGTAGTTGAACTACTTGATTATAGTTGTAATCAGCTTGGATTTTCATATGTGTAGTGAATTGATTATTGTAGAACTTTGAGCTTAAATATGTGAAGTCTCATATATGTCAGTTGTAATCTTTTGATTCTTCTTACTCTTGTACAGTTGTGTTTTGATATTGAGACAATTTTGATTGCATTTGACCTGTTGCATTAATCAATTTTTCTATACACACTAAGAGCACTTTACAGGATCTTGAGAAATGGAGTTCATTTATCAAGATTCTAGACTCAAAGAGTACTTTAAGGTTTATCAATTCAAAACTTAGTGATTTCTACTCTCATATCAATTGATTTTGAACTATGACAGCCTGAGCACACTTTTAAGAGGAACTTAATTATCATTTGGTTATTGTCTACTTGCATCCATCACTTATTCCCTAAAATCCAAAAAAATATATACATATATTGAAATGTCCTACCTTTGATCCCTCAGAGTATGCATTCGTAAGTGTTATGGCTCAAGCAGATCATAACACAAGCCCGTGGATTTAAAATTTCAACATAACTACTCGGGTTACTATTCACTGTTTAATTTTCAGATTACAGGGCCAACTTCAAAAATGCATAACTAATTCCATAAAAAATATATTGAGGTGTTCTAAAATTTTACGGAAAGGTATTTCGATGCTCTTTAAGGAAACAATATCCAATTGGACTTATCCTTGCCCAATTCGTACAGTTTAATCAATAAATATTACTATTCATTTCGAAAAATCTGGAACTTCTAGATTCTATGCCTCAACTTTGGAAATTTGTATCTCCTTGTGTACACATCCAATTAATGTGGTCAACCTCTCATTTTAAATCTTGGGATGTATATTATGAGTCTACCAAATCTCGTGACTTAACTCATTCACTAGATAGGTCAAACTGGAGTTACAAGCTCACTGCTCCAGGACCTGCGTTTTATCCCTTAACATCTCTTTATTTTAATTCTTTTTATTTCATTGGCATACATAACATGGGCTTACTCTTTCCCATTCATGCTCATTAACTTTCATTTATGCCATAAATATTATAATTAATTACATGGCATCATATGCATCTATAACATAAATTACATAACAAGAGAATTACACAATGAGTAATAATATCATTCATTGACATCAATAATTCTCCACTTTCTTCTCCTTGCTTCTCATGCCATTATTACCCATTGATGATTGACCTAAATGGTTGGTTAGGGAGAGGTGAGATTCGAGGGAATCTCAGTAGCAAACAATACCATATTAATCATGCTAGATGGATGCTAATGCACTACACGCAACTTGTTTATTCTCTTGTTAATTAGTGACATATTAGCATGCTCAAAGCTAACTTCTTGATGCATGGCCATGGAGACATAATCTACTCATTATAAATAGTAATTACAACAGCTAAAACATGTCACAATAACATTCAATAACATGTACACGACAACACACAAGCATACAACATCAAGTAATGATAATAGGTAAGTTCACTACCTTGCACCTCAAGCTTTCCTCTTACTTTTCCTTTGACTCCCTTGACTTTCCAACCATATGGGCATTGGATGAACATCATCAAACATCCTCTTAGATGTTCCAAGATCCTAAACATAATCACAATGATCACACAATCCATTAGAACCACTAGATTACATAAAGTTCAAGACTAGCTCTCTTGAACCTCAACTCTTTCTCTTCTTTTTAGGGTTTTCTTTCTAGCTTTTCTAACATAAATCTCATCATTTGCTATCCTTAAGATCTATTTCTTGTCAAGTAGGACCACTTTAGATGGCCTTAGATTCAAGAAGATCAAATCTGAAAATTTTGGTTTGCGGGTACTGTTCACGCAGAAACTCCAGAATTTTTGCTCAAATTTGAAAATTCATAATTAATTCTAGAAAAATCAAAATTAAGTGGTTCTAAGTCTCAATGAAATCTTCTTAAATTGAATTTAAAGGAAAAATAGTTTTAGGAACCAATTCCATACTGACCAGTACCGGAATTGTACGAAAATCGACACTCTTCCAAAAGTTCAATACTGTTTCCAGATTTCAAACCCTAATTTTGAAAAATCACCATAAATTGTACACATATCCAAATGAAGTGTTCTATCCATGGATTTAAATCTTATAGAGTGTACTTTGAGCATACCAAATTTCAGAATCAGATACGTACAGTAACTAATTCAAAATAAGCATCAAATCAGATGCTACAACTATCACATACGTTGATCTTGAAGCTTGAACTTAGGTGGACATTCTCTCACTAGAAGTAGCTCTTTCTCTCTCCAGATGCAAAAGCAGCAGAATTTATCCTATAGTTCCTTGCTTGGTCGAAATATAAGGGGAGGGAGTGCCTATTAATAGCCAAAAATTTGGCTTGAATGGACCAAAATGCCCTTGGTGGCTAATAGAAATGGTAAGGGCAATTTTGGAACTTCAAGTTAACTTTTACATCATCATTGCATCATCTTCTTGCATCATGCTTACCTCATCCTTCTAGAAGATGCCAAGTGTCATAAATGTGGTGGAGGAGAAGGAAGATTAGATCCTAGCCGTTCGATCAAACTTGTTTCCTAAGTTTCCTCCGAATTTACTTGGCCCACATTTCTCCGGCTTTCTTTATAGTCTTGCGGAGCTCAGAAAATTCTTCTATCTACTCCATAAATTCCTTTTAATTCTAGAGAATATCTATAAATTTTCTTAGGCCATAACACTTCCTTTAAGCGTTGCATAAAAATTCATTTACTAAAATACCCTTTTATCGGCATAATCGGCTTTTTAATTTATTAAAGCCATTCCACTGGCCTTTTGGTTGTGGGACTAATTTTATAAATTAGTACAACCTTTAAACCATTTAACTTCATTTTTGTGTACATTTTTGAGGTCTCTTGCTATTTTAAATAATTACCTCAAACGGTATACTTGTTACCGGCCATAACCTCATAAATTCAATTTAAGCTGCCTCAAGGGTATTTTTGTCTTTTCACTTCACAGAACAGCCTTAGAATATTATTTCTCATTTTCTAGGATTTTCTTGGAATTCTCTGTATACTCTTCCATTTTTACCCCTATCGGTCATAACTTTTTGAATTTACGGTTTAGTCCCTCCTTAGACTTGACTTCATATAATCCTCTCTTTGATATTTATAACTTAACCCTTGGTCTCTTTCTACTCTCTTTTCTCTTTTTGAGCCTTAAGACTTTACTGGAGCCTCTAACTTGATTACACTTTAGCCCCTGAGAACTTTTACTTTGCAGTTTAGTCCCTGAAACTGCTTTGACTTCCTTTCTTATCTTTGGAACTTTTGCTAAAAAGGGGTCTAGTAGCCTATCCAATTCAGGCTATTTCTGGTACTTCTAGGCCCAAAAGTTTAGATGTTACATATATTTTGTTTACCCTTCATCCAATTCACTCAATGATTTCGAAAAAAAACTAAAACCCCCCTGTTTATATTCAAGTTTGCATTGCATGGCATTTAAGCTAATTTAGGTCTATTTCGCTAAGGCTCCATTTAAGTGAGATGACCTAAGGTTGCACCCTATAGTGCAATCCTTAGATAAAAGTTTTGATTTAACCTCTAAGGTCTAGAAAAGGTACTAGGTAAGAATCAGTGTCCTATTATCTGTCAGTTGTTCGATCATTAGATTATTGACCAACTGATCGATAATTTTCTACAGACTTCTATACAAAATAGTGTTAATAATGATCAATCAATTGATCAATCAACATATAGAATTTGAATTACCTATCAAGTTATAGATTAATATTTCTGCTAAATTACTTGTTTATACAAGAATTTTATCTGTCATGTGATTGATAAACCTTTGATCGATCAACTTACTAAAACACAGATTACTTAGTTTGTTACAGAGTGTACTTTGAGCATGCCAAATTTCAGAATCAGATACGTACAGTAACTAATTCGAAATAGGCATCAAATCAGATGCTGCAACTATCACATAAGTTGATCTTGAAGCTTGAACTTAGGTGGACATTTTCTCACTAGAAGTAGCTCTTTCTCTCTCTAGATTTTGGAATGTATATTCCATTCATATGATCTCTTTCGTACAGGAATGTATATTTCATTTCACTCATTCCTTTTGGAATTCACTAGCATTATGATGGATTCAATTAGTGGGTTGATATGAGAAAGTGTATATTTGAGCATGTGTGCAAAGGAAAAAAAAGAAAGAAGAAAAATATAGGAAAAGCTGAAAAGAAATGAAGAAAGAAAATAGACAAAATAAAAGAAAAGCAAATAAAGAAGAGAAAGAAAGAATAAAAATACCCTTACAACTTTAGAGTTCAAGATCAAGAAATCAAACTTGCAATTGAACATTGCTAATGCTATTGAATTCTACCCATTGATTTACACTTCATACTCTCCTTTACATGCATTCTTATGCACTATCTTCCTATCCTTTACATTACAAGGCCACACAAAAGTCCTCTTGACTCTTGAGTGCTCATGTGTTTGAGTGGTGGAGAGGTAGAGCTATTACAAGTATATGGTAGAGTATCTGAACAAGTGAATAGAGTGAAAGAACCCTAAACACTTGTGAGTTGAGTGATACACTAATTTCCTTATGTGGTCTTCTATATCTTATTCACTTAGATTAAATCACATATCATTGCTTGATTTCTTTGTATTAGAATATTTCATCGATTGATGTTGGTTAAAGAATCATTATTGGTTGCATTTGTAATTTGAACTTTTGAGCTTGCTTATTCCTTATCTTTCATCCTTCTCTTTTACATTATGTTTAGACTTGATTCTGCACAGGAGTACAAAAGCTAAGTGTGAGGGAGTTGATAAGTCTCATTATTTGCATTTATTTCTAGTCCTAAACTTATGCTTTTGCCATTTATAATTGCATATTTTGGGTATAATTAGCTTTCATTGTGCATAAGAGTTGGAGAAGTGAGTTGTAAGGTTTTATTTGTGTTCTTGCATGATTTTTTTGTGATTTTATTTGTGTGTACCTTTGATCCTTGTTTGGTGTGAATTTTAGGGAGCTTCACTAGCATTTTCACATTCTGTCTGAGGTGCCACGGTATGTCATAAAAGGCATCGCGATGGATTTACAAAGAGACTTTCGGTAATAGGAGCCATGGCAAACTATCAAAAGCACCACAGCGGATGTAGTTTAACGAAGAACATAGAATCATTGATTAAGATGACACCATTTTGGCCAGGCGTCACAGTGGATATGAGGAGGCACTGCGGCGAATGATAGAAAAATTCAGCAGTTGCATGCTAGTGAGGGGGATCTAAAATCAGTTCTTTTCCATCCTTTTATTCCCTCCACTTTTGATTATGCGAGAAGAACCTTTTTTTTTTACCTGCCTCACTTAAGGTCACTTTCTTTCGCCCACACCATCATTTTCTCCCATCCTTTCACGCCTCCACCTTGACACTTCTGTCATCTCGCACCTCTATCATCATTTCATCTTCTTCCTTCGAGCTTCTGCCATGGCAATTTGGGAGCGTCTCGGTGTAGTTCTTCTTCCATCTATGAGCAACTAATCATTCAACCTTCCTGAGAGATATGATCAGACCAGAGTCATTGTGCTGACAGGGGAGTCTTTCTGTGCTTTTGATCCATGACCGAACATTTAGCTATATTTCAACCATGTTTTATGCTAGATTAGAGATTACGTTTCTAAAGATTATTTTGTATCCAGATTTGATTGTGTTGAACTTGACAGTGTACTCCTTAAGTTGAGGAGATTTAATTGGATTCTAAATTCAGGTCTAATTTTGGTTTGCAATTTAATCGAATGATTCACGGTAGTAATCAGTTGATTCTATCTTTGGAGTTTTCAATTTGTCCAATTAAACTCTGGTGCATAATACTTTTTGAAATGCAATCATCTCTGTTATTTCATTAAAGGCTATGAAGGTGAGATTATATTTCTTAAGAAGATTTCATCACTGCATTTCTGATACTCCGTCTCTGCCATCTACATCTTCATAAATCAGAAAGTCAAATAAGTATTAGATAATTAGAGTAATTCAATCAAATAAAATCAATCTCAGTTCTACAATTAATTTGTGATTGGCGTTTAATTAAACTAAGATCCTAAGTAAGTGACCTCCTTGTGAATCGACCTAGGGTTAAGCCATTATACTTCTAAGCTTAATTCTAGTATCTCTGAGAGCCCCTAACAATAAGGCTAATCAATATGATATAGACAAGTAGTTAGCGCTCGGGTCAATCAGTGCATACACAAAAAAATCATTCATCATAACTATACCTTGGATCATTTCGGATAACTTACTGGCCTCTTCCTTGCTAAGGGCTAATACCTTGCCTTGAGCTTGTACCCTCGAACTATCCGTATTCTGCAGGCACTCCCTGATAAAATGTCCTGACTTTCTACATTTAAAGCACACGTTCTGACCCAGTAAGTATGGCTTATCCCTATGGTTCTTACCACAGATCTTGCATTCCCTTCCTCAGTGAGTATTGTTAGTCCCTCCTCGCCTTGCTCCTCCTCCTCGTCTAGGCCTTCCAGAGAAGTCATGCCTCTTCCTTTTCCTACTGCTGGTATAGGATGTTCCTTCCTGACCTGACCTCGCCGCGGGTTTCTCAATCTTTAGTGTTACCTTAGCCAAATCCTGATGGTTTTGGCTCCTCTCTGTGATGTGGCAAACCTCCTCTGCCTTATTATATACTTCAAGCTATCACAGGGCTACCTTCTCTCTCAACTGAAGTCTCAGCCCCCTTACTATCTTTTCTGTAAACCATCTTTCATCATTCAAGTGCTGGAGATACGTTGGTATCGAGACAACTTGATATATCTGGCCAAGTGTGATACCTCCTTTATTATCCTATTATACATCAATTAGAACCATTATAATCCATTTGTCATGGCTCAAGAGTGAAAAATTTCAAGTTCAAAATTTTTCCAATTCGGTCTACCCGTACACAATTCATAGTTTTTTGGGCTAAATTTGAAAATTCATAAGTAATTTTAGAAAAATTGAAATAAGGTGGTTCCAATTTTCATGTGAAGTTTGCTAAGATTTCTTTAAAGGAAAAATACTCATTACCTTAATTCCATCCAAAACAGCACCAAAAAATTTGACAAGTTGCACTGCTCATATGGTCAATTTTTTAATTTCTAGTATTCTAATCCAAATTTGGAAGGGCATCCCTCTTAGCACAAAGCTCTAAATTTGATGGTTTATCACTTGTTTTAAAGCTACAAATAAGATCTATAAGGTTGCAAAATCTTAGGTCCAGATTCTACCATTTTCTCATCATTTTATGTGGCACAATTTTGACCTTATTTAGGATATTTTTATCCCATATTCACCATTTTCTTGAAATTTGTTTTCCTTTTCCTTTTTCCATACCCATTAGGCATTCCACCATTTCATATTCCAGCATTAGGGCATGTCATAAAAATATAATTTACATCATATCATCATCTGAATTCATTACAAACTTAACATAAAATTCATTAAAACATTACATAACATAGCATAATGTTATAGTTTCCATAATGCTCTTCTACCCCAACACCAATTCCTGGCCTTGATCCATGGATGATCCACTCCCTATTGGAGATATAATTTAACATAGGAGGAATGAGATTTCACAAAAATCTCAATAGTAATTGAACTATAATTATCATGTAAATCAAGCAAGTTACAATGTGACATATTATAGAACTTCAAGACATCCTCAAGCCACATAAAATCATACTTAACATCATGCTAGGAGAGGAACATCAACACTTCGACATTAACATAACTCCATGTATTTGGCCAAAGCACAAACCAAGGTCATCCAATAATCAATAATCATAACACAAGTTCCTCAATCCAAGAAAACAACATAATCACATTAACGAGTGATTTCAAAACTTTTCTTATGCCTTGGAGGTTAAATCAAAATTTTATCTAAGGATTGCATTATAGGGTGCAACCCCGAGTCATTTCACTTAATCAGAGCCTAAAAGAAATGGAGCCAAGCTAACTTAAATGCCATGCAATGCAAGCTAATCAGGAAAAAAGGGTTTTGGTTTTTAAAAACATTAACTGAACTAAACTAATTGTAAAAGTATTTTTGGATTTTAGGGATATGAAAAATGGAATAATGAAAAACAGGTGATTAAACAGTGATAGAATCCTCTTAAAAGTGTGCTTTGACTGTCATAATTCAAAATTGATTGTTGTGGGAGTAAAAATCACTAAGTTCCAAAATGATAAACCTTAAAGTACTCTTTAAGTCCAGGATCTTAATCAATGGGACTCCATTTCTTAAGATCTTGTGAAGTGCTCTTAGTGTGTGTTGAAGGATTTGCCAATGCAACATGTTAAATGCACAATTAAGATAAACTCAGTATCAAACACAGCCATACAATAATAAAGACAATCAAGAAGATCACAAGTAGACATATATAAAACTACATATATTTAAGCTCAAATTCCTACATAGACCAATCCACTACACAAATGAACATCCAAATTTGATTACAACTATAATCAAGGAGTTCAACTACAAATTACAGACCCTAGACCTAGAAATTCATAAATTCATAGCTGAACTATGGATTAAACTACTCCCCTTCTGTTACACGTTACTTCTAGTATAACTTAGAGTTCAATTAGAACCATTTTAGACCACATTGGATGGTCTTGAGCTCAAGAATCACGTTGAGGACGTTACTTTTCAGATTTTCACTGTTCATGTGGTCAATTCCAGATTTCTAGTCCAAACTTAAAAAATCATAACTTAATCTAGAAAAATCAAAATGGAGTGGTTCAAAATTTTATGGAAAGCTCTTTGAATTCTCTTTCAATGAAAAATAATCTTGTGAATCAATTCCTTATGAGAAAGTGCCAGGTTTTTAGGAAAGTGACCACTATCATTTTGACAAAAACCCTTTTTCAGATTTTGAAAATTAAATTTGAAAATTCACCAAAAATCACACAGTTACCCTTTTTTAACGTGCTACCTATCAAATCAAAGCTCAAGATGTGATCTTTAACCATGCAAAATTTCGTGGTAAAATTCATTTAGGTGCTTAATCAAAACCTACTCCAAGTTGACAGTTTAGTTAGGGTTACAGTACCAAACATGCATACTTATACATAACAAAAATATAATTGTTTCCCATGATTCACCACTATATTTACTCTTGAATTTACAGCTTCCTTTTAGAAGATTTAGGCCCTAAAATGTTGGATTATTTTGGGAGGGTGAGATTTCAATGAAATCCCAGTAGCAAGAATAATTAACCATAACATCAATATGCATCAATTACAAGCATTCCAACCTTTTGTTATTATAAGGAACTACTTTACCGCATACATATAACACTCTAACATGTAATAGCCAAGGCACTTAAAGCAAGAAGTATAGCTGCACAATCATCATCATCATCATTTAGTTCAACCACATAATAACACATGAAATTGCATAGTAATCAATACAACAATTAGCATTAAAGTTAATTAAATCTTACTACCTTGATCCAAAAACACTTTGATTCTTTGATTT
Organism: Neltuma alba; assembly: GCF_004799145.2. Lineage (NCBI taxonomy): Eukaryota > Viridiplantae > Streptophyta > Magnoliopsida > Fabales > Fabaceae > Neltuma > Neltuma alba. The sequence goes on from NW_021635723.1 coordinate 253,119, forward strand.
TCTTCCTCTCCTCCACAAATATCAAATCCTAACATAATAATCCATAAAAAGGACAGCAAAATTACAAACAAAACCATATAAAAATCAATAACAAAACTCAAGTAACTCCTTAGCCCATAAAGCTTTAATCTTTGTTCTTTAATTTTTGAGCTTTCTTTCCTTAAACCCTAAAAATCCTTTTTTAGTTCATTACTACATGATTTTTCATGTAGATTCCAAATATGTACTTGGATTTAGGGAACAAAAACTCTTTCCTCCAGATTCAGGTTGGCCGAAAATACTTAGGTTTAGGTTCCAAAAATTTGAAATTTGATTCTAATGCTTCCAACACTTGTTCTTTAGGTTTATCCTACACCATTTTCATTTTGAACAAAATGAAAGCATCAAAACGTTGAAAAAACTCATCCTAAGGTTCAGTTTCCTTCTTGGCTGAATAGGACCTCTTGAGAAATAACAAAAAAATTTCCTCCAAAACAACATACAACTACTTGAAATCACTTGGAATAACCAAGATTTGAAGTATTTTAACAAGTTTGAACAACAAAAATTCCTTCCCTACACTATAACCATTTCAACCAGCAATAAAAAGGGACAAGAAATGATTTTTCCAACCATACAACTTGAGAAAACAAGCAAGTAACATCTTAGAACAACTTACCAAGCTTGAATCTTAGTTGGAAGATCAAATTTGCTTGCTTTTTCTTGATCACTCTTCAGATCACTCTTGCTCTTTCTCTTTTCCCTTTGGCCAAAAATAAAATCTAAAAAATAGGGGAGGTGTGTGATGATTTAAGACCAAAATATCTCAACTACCAACATTAATGCTATGCTATGTGTTACCTTCCTAATTAATCTCGAATCTCTCTCTTAATTAACCTAATCCAAAAGTAATTAATTTTTCAAAAGTCAAGATCCTCTTCAACTAAGGCTTGACACTTGTCAACTTTAATTACCATCCACTAGGAGCTTGACAAGTGGCAAATTATGGGCCAAGTAAAGTGCAAGACTCTAATCTTCACTTTATCAGTGCATTTTTACTCCGGGTTTAATTTCTTTTCTATAATTACAGTACTCTAGCCTCTGTAATTATTTTCTATCAGATCCATAATTTATTCTCCTCATTTTTCTCTTCCCAAAGTGCACTCTTTATCTCAAACTCAATTGTCCATTAATTTAAAAAAAAAACTATTTTCCTTCTCATTATTGGTTTTTCCACTTGTCCAAATAATTAGGAAATATCTCAGATATTTGAGGGTCTCTTTTTAATCCCATAATCTCTTATAGTTCCTTGGGACATCATAGAAATTTTTTTGGGGTTTTATTATCCTTCTAAATATTTATTTAGAATTTTTCAAATAAAAGGCCCTGAGTTAGCCTAAATCACCGTTATATTCCTTTGTAATTTTTCTAAGGGTAATTTGGTCATAAAACCAATTACACACAAGGAACTACCATATTACTTGATGTGACACCTTCTTAGCTCATTGAACTCCAACCATTGCTACACCTTCAAAAGGAAGAAAAACGCCTAGCCACATATAGCACTCTGAAGCTTCACAATTGGGAATGAATCTGAGCTACCCATGGTGGAGGATTGACAGTGGAGGTCAAAGAAATTAAGGTTAGAGGAGAGAAGGATGAGAGGATGAAAATGGAGGCTGTCTTCCTCGTGAATGATGTCACTTACCCCAAAATAGGGTTTCTAAACCGGTAATCAGGTATGCTGGGTCAATTTGCACGAATGGATAGGTGAAATTTTTGAAAATGGTTCGGGTCTGGGTTGTTAATTCAAAGAGTTCACCAAGGCGAAAGAATGTCTTTGTCGCAGCAAACCATTCCCGAGAGGTATAATGCTTGATGTTATGGCTTCACCGCGGTAAAGCTAGCTTATGGCCATAACGTACCTTTCCTGAGAGTTCTCATGGTGATAATTCTGACTTTGTCATGGTGAAAGAATAAGTTGGCCATGATGAGGTCTGGTAGTGTTGATATTGTTGAACTTGTGTGCTATATTTTTTAGTCTTCACTTTTGGCTCTACTTCTTGAGTGTCCTGAAATGAAAAATAATGGTTTGAGGTATCAATTACCCCAAAAATCAATAAAATGTAATAAATGAATAAATATGACAATTTTACTCTCAAACAGCACTAATTCAAAACAAAGACTCTCAATCTCAAATAAGCCAAAAAGTATAACAAAAACCTAGAAAATGTCATCAAGTAATATAGACAATTTGGGCTCAATCAAATTTCCCCACCCTTAGACCTTCGTACTCCTAGACAAAAACCCATAAAATAATCAAAAAGGTACAAGTGCAAAAGAAAATACCAACCATGCTTAAAATAAAAGTAGACAGTTAGTAAAAACACCTCCTCCAAAATCAACTAAAGTTGAACAAAGGAATGCTAAGAAAATAAACATTATAAATGTTAATCTAAGAAATTGAACAAAAGAGATTTAACTCGAGGGTATGTGTCTAGCTCTCAACACACTTGTCTTGGGATTATATTCACTCTAAAATCTACTTAGTTCATTCTCTACCATAACCTTTTGATAATTCTACCTCTCCACTACAAGGACCATAAATTGCAAATCAAGAGGACTTCTAGGGTTTGTAATGGTTAGTGAAAGCCAAGTGAAATGGATGAGTGAAAGAGAGCCTTTAATTGTCGTTCGCTTAGAGGTTCTCGCTCAAAAATTTATCCAAGCTATGCAGTAGTGCAAACTCGGGTCGTTCTCTTTTGGGAGCCTAAATTAGATGTCTGAGTTAGATTAATGCTATGCAGAGTAATGAAAAAGGGGTTTTTGGTGTTTTTAGCCATTAATGAAATTCCAAAACTAAATGCAATTAATTCAAATCTAAGTTACTATGTTTTTGGATTTTTCTAAGATAGTAGTAATGAAGTGAAGTTAATGATATGTAATCTCTTGAATACAGCTTTGAAGCAATGATAGTTCAAAATAATTTCGGGAGTAGAAATCACCAAGTTTTCTAAATGAAAAACCTTAAAGAACTCTTTAAGTCTAGGATCTTAATCAATATCACCCATTTCATAAGATCCTATTAAGCTCACTTAGTGTGTGTATTAAGATTAATTAATGCACTTAGTTAAATGCAAGCCTAGATCAACTCAACAATCACACAATACCATGCAAGACAGAGAGTATCAAAAGAGTTGCATAGAAACATACATGTAACCACATGTATTGAAGCTCAAATTCAACACTAAATAATCCAATACACAAGACAATCATCCAGAATTGATTACAACCATAATCAAAATAGTTCAGCCCAAATTTACAAATCCTAAGACCTAGAAATTCATAAACAAAGAACTAGAACTTATAGATGAAGCTAACTCCCTTTGAAGCTCCTTGAACTCATGCTTCTTCCACCATATTCAAGAGTTGAGAAGCTTAGCTAGTCATAACTCTTGAATCAACTCCAACTAGGTATTGTTCTTCAGCCATGGCAGCAGCAGATGGAAGAAATGGAAATGGGATTAGGGTTTCTGAGGTGGAGATGAGAGAAGAGGATGAAAGATACGTTGGTGGAGGCTGAATAATGGTCATCCCCTCCCATCATACCCAAAATAGGGTTTCTAACCCGAAACTTACGTGCATGGGTCGGTTTCTGGGCATGGGTAGGTCAAAATTTCCCGAAATGGTCGGGTCTGAGATTTGCTGCTTCGAGAGGTTCGCCCCGGCGAAACATGGTAGAGACCCCTTTCTTCACGGATGAGTTTTCGCCGCGGCGAAATAAGATGTTGGCCGCGGCGAACTTTGGCAGAGGATCCTTTCCTGCTTCTTTTGCCTTGAGTTCTTCAATTCTAGCTCCAAATCTTTAGTGTCCTACAATAAAAAAGTAACAAATTGAAGTATCAATTGTCCTAGAAGTTAATTGAATCCAATTAACAACCAATTATGACAATTTAATCCTCAAAATGACACTAACTTAAAGTAAGAACTATAAATCTAAATTAAGCACAATTTTCATTAAAAAGGACCAGAAAGTATAACAAAATCATGGATAATGATGTGAAAAGAAACTAAAATCTTGAGCTCAATCAAATTCCCCACACTTAGACCTTTGTACTCCTGAACAAAGCTCAAGGATAATTCAAAGTGACACTAGCACAAAGAGAAACACTACCATGCTTAAAGATGAAAGTAGAAGATTAGTAAGAAATTCTCACAGAGTTGACATCAGTAAACAAGGATATGCTAAGAAAATAGCACAATGGAAAATTAACTTAAAAGATTGATTAAGAAAGATCCATCTCACGGATAAGTGTTTCACTCTTAACTCACTTGTCTTTAGGGTTATTTCACTCCAAGTCTACTCAATCCAATTTCTACTACATAGGCTTGTAATAATTCTACCTCTCCACCATGAGAAACAATTTTGCAAATCAAGAGGACTTTTAGGGGTAAAAATTTGGAATGGAGGTCAATCGGAATGAATGAAATGAGAATGAAAATGAAAATGAAAATGAGTACGAACATACAAATTATTAAGACAAAATTAGTCTAAATAAAACTGGGAGAGAAGCTACTTATTTTTAATATTTATATATTTATCCTTTTTTTTTTATATCTCTTTTTCTTTTTCTACTCCTTTTTGTATACTTTTTTTTTTCTTCGTATGAGCAACTTCTCTCTTTTTCTTCTTCTTTTTTCTCTTTTTTTTTTTTTTTATTGCATGCATGTACTCAAGATGAAGGCTCAAAAGGGTTTGCAATGGTAAAATGATTGGGTTTGTGTTTGGGAAATGCGGGTATGAAATCGAATGCCTCTATCATTTTTACAAAAATTGATTCGCTAAGCTTCGATTAAGAATGAAAACAAGTTCTAGAGAAATATGAAATAAGCAGATTCACTCAATTCAATAACTTAAGGTCCAAAAATCCTTCCAACAAGGCTCAAATCTCAATTAGTCAATCTCAAAAGTTAACAACCACATAGTCATAATTTCAAAGCACATCATCAATTACTATCTGTCAAAAACATGAGAATAACTAATCTAAGTTCAACCCTCATTTAAAAGCATGAAAATTTTTCTAAAAGCACAAGTGAACTCTGAACTTTCTATCCATTTTAAAAAAAATTGTAGGAGCATAAAGATTCTAAGCGGGAAAATTTCTGAAGACCAGTTGAGATTGCCAGAATTTATTAAAATTTTTTTTTTTGTTTTTTTTTTAGGGTTTCGCCGCAGCTAAAGAAGGGGGTCGCCGCGGCGAAGTATGGCCGAATGACTTATTATTCGTGAAAGAGGAGGCTTCGCCGCGGCGAAATAAGAAGTTGGCCGCGGCGAAACATGGCAGAAAGCGAAAATTCCTGTGCAATTTCAACTCTTCAGCAACTAAACTCAAAATATTCACAATTAAACCAATCTATCAGTTCAAAAACACCTCAAAATCATCTAAATGCATGGATGCACGAGAAGCATTTGCTAAAATCCACAATATAGACCTCCCCCACACTTAAACACAACATTGTCCCTAATTTGTGAACAATGGGAATTAAGGACAGCAAATATGAGCAAAGAGGCGCAGAGGTGAAAATAGAACAAAGATTAAAGCAAACTAATCAGAAATCATCCAAGTGAACAAGTGTAAAAACCAATGAGGCACAATAAAAGGTAAGAAACAATCCAGCCTCAAAACAACACATGAAACAAAAGAACAAATGAAAACAACAGAAAAATACAAAAACAGAAAACTAAGACTGATGCTCAGGGTCAGCTGCTCCAGATCCTGACGGTCCTGCACCCGATGTGCCTGCTCCGTCCAGACCCATATGGTGCTGTGGCTCCTCCTCCTCAGCCGGTAAAGCGAAGTTCAAACGATCCGCAAGCAAAGCATCAAAACGGCGGCGGTAGCGACGTTCTCGCTCATATAGTGCATCTCGGTCCTTCTGCCGCTTATCTCCCGAATGAGTGTAACGCGAATCTGATGAACTTCCTCAGACAGCTCGTCAATATCATCGGCAAGCGTGTCTAAGGTGACGGGCTGGGGAGGTTCTGGAACATCTTGGCCTTCCTCGGCTGGATCAGTGGTTGCCTGGCCTGCACTAACATCGTAAACGGTGGACAGGTGGGTGGGGTGCAATGGTGGGCTGTTTAAGACGCTCAAACCGGAATGGAGGTGCAGGTTCGAAGTAGCTATCATTATTGAATGAAGGAACTCCGCTCTTGCGGAAAAGGTCAGAGACAAGATGGGGAAAGATGATGCTATTGGTGACTTTTTTGGTATTGACGGAATCGTAGAGGGCGGATTGTATGATTTCAGCTACATCAAAGGATTTTCCGGTCATGAGGAGAAAAACAATAAGAGCTTGGCGTTTGGGGAGGTTCTGGAGGTGGGAAGTGGGTAGGATGTTATTGCAGACTAGGTGCAGCCACAGCTTTGCCTCAGGCCGAAAATCAGAACGTTTTAAGTACAGTTCAGCAGTGCGGGGACGATGCCAAGTGGCACCATCCTGGCATAAGGTCTGGACAATCTCATCATAAGGATAATTATCGCGATAATGAGAGTACTGAGAATTACGGACTACAGGAAGCCGGTAGTGGTCTCTTATGTTATAAATAGTGAAAGTGTAGTTCACATGCTTGCCACGGAAGGGAATGGATAGCATGCCATGAAGGCGGGCGTAGGTGTAGAAATGGCGGACAAAGACATCATTACCATTAGCTCGTGGGCGAGCCAATTCAAGCATTTGGGATTCCTGGAGTCTTTGGACAAAGGGATGGTCGGATGGTTCAAGGGGAAAGGGTCTCTCCCTAAGGAGGGGGCGCTTGTCCACTACCTTATAGATGTCATCATAGGTTATGGGTCCCTCAGAGTCAGACTCAGACTCAGACACGGGTAAAGGTTCAGGGTTTTTGGTGCGAGGCATTTTTCTGATTACAACTGAAAACAGTAGCAAATGGTTAGTTAATGATTCATAGGTTTTCAGAGGACAAAAAATTTTCAAAATTAAGCAAAGAGATTAATTAAAACACAATGCACTATGAATCATTAGATAACCTATAGGCCACTAAACTAACTAACCATAAACTAACCCACCCTAACAGCACAAAACCAGAACAAATTAAACTAATAAACCACTAAACTACACTAACTAAAGGAAAGAACAAGGGAAAAGAAAGAACATACCGAGAGGGAGCGGAGAAGCAGGCGCACGGCGAAGGGAAGAAAATGAACAAAATTGGAAGGAGGGAGGGAGAAGAGATGGGGGGGCGACGGTTAGATGGAGGAAGAGACGAGGGAGCCAACGGGAGGGAGAAACCGCTGGAGCGCACGCTGAGAGTAGGGAAGCCGAAAGGGAGATGGTCAAAGGAAGTGGTCGGTTGTTTAAGGGGGGGTGAAAATAAAGGGGGGCGCACGGTTTTGAAGAATTAGAGGGGAATGAATGGGGGTTTAATGGAGTGGGGATGGTAAAGACCAAAGGGTTCAGGAGAGGGGGCTGGGCGACTCAGATTGGGGGTAAAAAGGGAAAAACTGGCAGAAAATCAGCAAAAGATGAAACGCTTCACCGCAGAAACGGCACGTTCGCCGCGACACTATGCCCATGCCCGAAAAGCAAACGGAGGAAGGACGTTTCGCCGCGGCCAAACATAAGTTCGCCGCGGCGAAACAATCCCGAGAGCCAACGCAGACTGGTGACTTTCACCGCGCGAATTAAGTTCGCCGCGGCGAAACATCACCGAAAGGAACAACAAGAAAACGAACCCATCGCCGCGGCGAACATAAGTTAGCCGCGGCGAAATGTCAAAGAAAGCACAGAACGAAACAAAAAACACTTAAACACAGAGAAACACAACCCAACAACAGACAAGGCTGGATATTTCAAAAACTTTAAAATGCCTCAAAGAGATCAAGAGGGGTTTTAACAAATCCATGAATAGGCAGTATACCACAGATGAAATTCCTCAATCAAATTGAATCATATAATTCATTTAAAACACCATTCATCAGGCATGAAACAAGATAGGACAGAGATCAAAACTTCCAGGGGAGTCTTATTGAATTTAGCTATAACTACTCTACTTTCCTACTGAAGGGAGTTTCTCCCCCACACTCATTCAATATACAATGCACGTAACATAACAAGATTAACAATTAAGCAAAAGCATGTAAATGAGTGAAGGAAAAAACTACCAGGGAGCTAAGGGGTTTCTGGTTCTCATGGTAGAGCTTCAACTGATGGCCATTAACTTTAAAGTTTGCTCCAGTTTCCTCATCGAGAAGCTCCACCATTCCAAAATTATGCACCTTTGTGACTGTGTAAGGCCCATCCCAACGGGTGTTGAACTTTCCTTGCTTAAATGTGAATCTGGCCTTAAACATCAGCACCTTGTCTCCCACCTTGAAGTTCTTCCGTAGGAGACCCTTATCATGCACCAATTTTGTCTTCTCCTTGTAAAGTCTAGTGCTCTCATAAGCCTCCAATCTCAGCTCCTCAAGCTCTTGCAGCTGCAACTTTCTCTCTACCCCAGAAGATTGTAAATCCATGTTGCATTGTTTGACTGCCCAATATGCCTTATGCTCCAACTCTACTGGTAGATGGCATGCTTTGCCAAAGACTAAACGATAAGGAGACATTCCAATTGGCGACTTATAGGCAGTTCTGTAGGCCCACAATGCTTCCTCTAATCTTAGGCTCCAATCTTTCTTGGATGGTTTGACTATCTTCTCCAGGATTTGTTTCACTTCTCGATTGGACACTTCAGCTTGGCCATTGGTTTGGGGGGTGATATGCAGTGGAGACTTTGTGGGTGACACCAAATTTAGAAAACAAGTTATCTACACCACTTTATTACAAAAATGGGTACCTCTATCACTCACCACAGCCCTTGGAATCCCAAACCTACAGAAAATGTTGGACTTAAGAAACTTAGAAACCGCTTGGGCATCATCTTTTCTAGTAGGTACAGCCTCAGCATCTCTATCCATTTGGAAACATAATCAACAGCTAGAAGAATGTATATAAAACCAAAGGACGGAGGAAAGGGACCCATGAAATCAATCCCCCAAACATCAAAAATTTCACAAAACAGTAAAGGTTGTTGAGGCATTTCATGTCTTTTACCTAACCCCCCCAAAACGTTGACATTTGTCACAGGACCGACAAAAATCATAAGAATCTTTAAAAAGGGTTGGCCAGTAAAAACCAGAATCTAGAATTTTCCTAGATGTTCTCCTTGCACTGAAATTACCACCACAAACCATTGAATGGCAAGCTGCAATGATAGACTCAAACTCTTCACTAGGCACACACTTTCTTATAACTTGGTCACTACATATCCGCCATAAGTGAGGGGCATCCCAGATGTAGTGCCTCGATTCGCTTTGAAGTTTTTGTGCCTGAAATTTAGACATGAAAGGAGGGGTGAGTCCGGTTATAAGATAATTAACAATATGCGCATACCAAGGCTCTTTAACAGCTAGAGCACATAATACTGAATCAGGAAAGGAATCACAGGTGAGTTCAGAAGAGTCTACTCCCCGTGTATCATCAGGTAGCCTACTTAAGTGATCGGCTACATGGTTCTCAGCCCCGGCTCTATCCTTGATTTCAATGTCAAATTCCTGAAGAAGTAATGTCCACCTAATCAATCTTGGCTTCGATTGTGGTTTCTTAGAGAAGATAGCGAACAGCTGCATGATCAGTGAAAACATCACATGAGAATTTAACAAGTAAGGTCTAAACTTCTCTAAAGCGAAAACAACTGCAAATAGCTCTTTTTCTGTTGTTGTATAGTTGACTTGAGCTGCATCCAGTGTTTTCGAAGCATAGGCAATGACTCTTGAAGAGCTTCTCCTCCCTCTGGCCTAACATAGCTCCTACAGCAAAATTAGAAGCGTCACATGAAATTTCAAAGGGCATGGTCCAGTTGGGTGCAACAAGAATAGGAGGAGAAATGAGTTTAGATTTTCAAATCACCAAAGGCAACTTTACAGAATCATCGAAATCAATTTCACATCTTTTTGTAAAAGCTTTGAGAGAGGTAAAGCATCCTTGCTGAAATCTTTTATAAACCGCCTATAGAATCCCGCATGAAATCTTTATAAACCGCCTATAGAATCCCGCATGACCCAAAATGATCTAATATCTTTAACACAGGCAGGATAAGGCAAAGAAGATATAACCTCAATCTTAGCTTTATCAACTTCAATTCCCTTTTTAGAAATCAAATGTCCTAGAACTATCCCCTCATTGACCATAAAATGACACTTTTCACAAGTTTAAAATCAAATTCTTTTCAATGCATCTTTTCAAAAACCTTTTCAGACTAGCAAGACAATCATCAAAAGAACCACCATAAACAGTAAAATCATCCATAAAGACTTCCATACATTCCTCTAAAAATTCACAGAATATAGCCATCATGCAACGTTGGAAAGTCCCTGGAGCATTACTAACCCAAAAGGCATC